>NC_056747.1:1129231683-1129411683 GCF_019279795.1 Protopterus annectens | reverse complement strand
GGGTGACTCTTTCCATCTGTATTATTTTTGATATTTCCTGTGAATTGAAGCTCTGGTATTTATTGTAATAGATATTCAGTATTTTTATGTTCTTTTATTATTAAATATATTTAAACTTTTCATTGTGACTGATCTTTCTAGGAAATATTTAGCCTTTGATAGTACTTATATTTATTTAGTGACACTGTGGCATCACATTCCAGAAAGTCTTGCTGTTCCATCAGCATTACTATTGGTATTAGTATTAATTTCACTCAGTATAATTGGATACCTTGTTAAGAGCTTTACAGTAGCTGGGTGATGGCAGTGGAACTACTTTATAGCCTGGGCAGAGGTGGTAGAGCGGGTAATCTGTGCCAGCCTTTCCCAGGTGTGTGTGTGTGTGTGTGTGTGTGTGTGTGTGTGTGTGTGTGTGTGTGTGTGTGTGTGTGTGTGTGTATGTGTGTGTGTGTATGTGTTAAAACCAAATCTCAAAGACTATGTGTGTCAGTTACTTGGAACAAGGACACAGAGCTCCTTAGTGGTCAACATGGATTCTTATTTCAGCCCTGGAGAGAGAGAGAAAGAGAGTCCAGCCCCAGGACTGGAGTATGTTCCCTGTGTGCTCTTAAGGGAAATTGTGCTTGGTGCAGAGAGCTGCATCTGAAAGTACTGCATGTATTCATTTTGTTCCAGGTGAACATCCCTCACTAGTATCAGTAGTGAGGATTGAGGCTCTTTGATTAGTGGCCCAGAGGAGGGACATCACACATGGCATGGAGAATTCCTATGATACCCTTGCCAGATTCCATGTGAAGAAGATTCAGTGGTATCTGAAGTCAATCTGGACTCTGTATTGCCTGTCTTTCTCAAGTCCTGTCTTGCTCATTATCAAGAAGGAATTTCTGTAGTGGATCATTTAGATTCCACTCTATTCAGGAGTGCCCTTTCTGCCCCCTCCACCTTTGAGAGGAGCTCAGTACAGATGCAGACAGCCGTGCATGGGGTACATGTTTCAAGAATATAAAGGTCTAAGATTTTTCTCTCAGACAGCAAGAACTACATAAATGCCAAGGTAACAAAGGGTTTCATTCTAGCACTTCAGTCCTTGAACCACCTTTAGATTCCAGGTCTTCTCTGAATCCAGAAAAAGAACACCACAGTCATGTGGTATATAAACAAAAGGGGAGGCATATAGTCCTAGCACCTCTCCATGATTGCTTTGGACATTGCTATCTAGTACAATCTTTCTCTACAAGCAGACTCCTTGAGAAGATCCAGGACAGACCCAGACAAAATTAAGAAGGACAAGCCCCAAATATTGTTGGTGACTCACTTTTGGCCAAGACAGCACTGGTTCCCCTTCTCTTTCACTTGCCTAGGGACAATCATCACAAGTTACATCACTGGATAGATCTTCTCACACAACACAAGGGCTCTCTTATTCATCCAGATCTTCAGACCCTAAGCTAACCATTTGGATGATAGGGATTTTGGTTCCAGTCTCAGCATTCTGTTACCCTGCACAGCCTAATATTACAGTGACTTCACTCTGGTGGAGAGGTCTGCAGGCACAGGAGCAGTTGATTATATGGCTATATAAGGTAAAACGATGTGTAACATTTTTTTTCATTATCCTCTTCTGTCTTCTGTATCTGCTGACTATCCAGCTTATACTATCATCATCCATTCATTCCCTGTCTTGAGGATGTGACCATCATCCAGGCAGCCATGAGGTTTTTTTTCCCCTAAATCCTTAAATCTGCCCTTAGTGGCTGACGTACATGCTCACAGATGTGAGGATCTGTAGTACTACATGTACTCATCTTAACAGAACCAGATGCACATTCCCAGCTCATATACTGTATTCCATGTATATCTCTTTTTCTCAGGAGGTGATAATGTTGCAGCAGACTGGATGTCCTCCCTCCAACGATGACTGAGTTGGTGCTCACTGCTCACTCCCCTCTTCCCTGGCCAATTTCTTTAGTGCCAAAGTTGCTAGCTGATCCAGTGCTGTTCTGTGTAACAGTCAGGATTTTATTCCTCTGTACTATGAAGACAACAGTACAAATTAATTAATGAGATTTTATGTAGCTGTGGGGAGTTCAAGATGGCCGTCGAGCACTGAACACACACTTTCTGCTGCTCCTGTATCAACCAAATCTATCCGCTCAAAAAAAACTGCATCTGGCACCGAATTGAACAGGAAAGGAGCATTTCTTCTAAACTACACTTCATGGAAAAGACCTATAGCAACATTTTGGTCTAAAAAGTAAAATTTTGTCATTTTTCTGCAAGGGCTTACCTCTAGTGACTGGCTGAAGGCCGCAACAGCATGGTGGCATCATTTTCTCTGAAGGACTGAGTTCTGAGTTCTAAACAAGAAAAGTTAAAGGAGAATTCTTTAAGTCACTCCCTTGTGGCCTAAACCCACACTTTAATTCACTCAGTGATGGCTAACCAACAAGAATCCATGGATGCTATAACTTCTAAAACCAAACTATCTTCTCTAATGTCACCTGAAAAGGATGTAACAGCTAAGAGGCAGAGAATAAATAAATCAACACAGGATTCAAATAAAGGAGCTGCTAAATCTAAAGGTGAGCCTGTTCTTTCACTAGATGACCTTAAAACAGCATTGCAGCCCTTGCATGAAGATTTCAAATTATTCTCAGACAAATTAAATTCATTTGGTTCTAATCTAGACCAAATTACATCCAGAATTAATCTTATTGACAAGAAAACGGAGGAGAATTCAAAGCAAATACAAGATTTACAAACCAAGGTAAATACAAATGACAAAATTATCAGTGACTTACAGCAAAAAATAATAGACTTAGAAGCATGCAGTAGGAGAAACAACATTCTAATACGTGGCATCCCAGAAAAGTTTGACCAAGTTCAACTACCAGTCATACTAACTGAGATTTTTGAACACATTACTGAAAATAAAATCTTAGCTAAAGAAATCATTATTGAAAGAGCTCATAGAGCATTACGAAGATCACAAGATGAGGGTGTTCCTAGGCAGATTTATGCAAGGCTACTAAATGCTGCACATGTTACCACACTCCTCATGGCTGCAAAAAAGAAAAGTAACATTTCATGGAGAGGTCACAGGATTACAATAGCACAGGATTTACCCCAGCCCATTAAGGCTCAAAGACAAGCTCTAGCTCCTGTTTGTGCTTTGTTAATCAAAAAAAAATTACGTTTCCAGATGAAATACTCAGCCATCCTCTCCTTCAGCTATGGGGATCAGAAGTTCCTAATACACTCTGCAGATGAAACAAAAAAAGTTTTTATGCAAGCTTTCAAGGAACTACCTGCTTAACTAGCTATACTGTTAAAGCTAGTAAAATAATAAAAATAATATAATCAAGATAATACAGTATATGCTTAAAAGCTATGAATTACTGTTAAGACTAACAAATAGTATAACCAAGATGATTACACCTACAAAAACCTATCTTTGCTGGCTTTATAACACTGCTAACTGATTCTAACTTACCCTGTCATCTTCCCAGCTTATTTTTACCATCATCTGGATGTCCTGGCTTTTTTTTTGTTTTTATTTTCCTTTTTAGCTCTTCAGCAATATGTTGGCCCATTTGTATCAGTGCACGAGGCTCCCTGTGGCCTGTTGAGGCCTTATTTAGAGCTCCACAAGGGTTCCCTAAGCTCCCAGGGCCATTTCAACATTCCATTACCCAGAACGCAACAGGAACATCAGCCGATGACATCACGCGGTAGGAGGTCGCAACAGAAGAAGAAGAAGAAGCAGTGCATTTCTGGGAATGCTAATATCATGAATTAGAGCTTAGGGAAGAAGAAATGGATCTAAAACAGCACTTTCTGGACACTTCAGGATGGGGGTAATTTAAACGGAGAATAAAGGACTCTGGTCAGGTTAATTCAGCAGCCTAATCTTATGTTTAAGTAATGAATTTATTACAATATAGGTTTTTTCTAGCAATACAAATACATCACTTTGTCAGAAGTCTTTCATATCAAATTGTATAGTAGCTGCCATTTGCTGGTCATGTTGCAAAACTACAATGCCATACTTCAGACATGCTTTTATGTGCCTTTCAGTTTTTCAAAAACAATATTTTATGTGTTCACATTTAGTTTTCTATTTAGTATTTAGGTGTGTGTTTAAGTACTTATTGTGAAAGTGTTTGTGATACAAACTTAGACTCTGTGAGTAAAATAAAAAGCCTATGCAATTGTCAAAAGTTATTTAAAGACAGCTAAAGACAATTGCCTGTTTAGTAATCCATTAGTCTGCTTCACAGCTGTGCTACCTTTACTGAAAATATGTCTTCAAGTTTGAAATTTATCTGTTGTTGCATGGTAACACAAATTAGCATTTTGATTATTTTCACCATGATTCAATCACGATTCATGAATCATGATGTTTTAATTCTATACTGAAAGTGCAGGATATGGGTGGCTTGTTCTTTCTCTCAATGAAGGTGGATCTACAGAGCTAGTGAGCTTGATATGCTGTATGCTTGTGCTTGGTTTAATTAGCCGGCTTGCTAAAACTTGCTTGTTTGCTAAAAAGGCTGGCTAAACTGTGTTTTTTATTGGTTCATAGTAGTGATGATATGTGAGTTATGTAGTTTATTGTGAACTGCATTTAGTGAAAATCCAGTCATCTGCTTAGGTTGTCAGTTAATGCTCTTGCTTCTATCTTTCCTTCTTTAATCCTATTGTTATATAATTTTGTGTGTAATGCATATTTAGTAAACCCAGCTAGATATCTAGATAGGTAAAAAATGTATTTACATTACTCAGAGCTATTCTGTTTGTTGACGTATATATTTAACCTGTAATTTTTTCTTGTTATAATTACCCCCTTCATTAACCTCTCTTTAGAGCAGTATGCTCAGTTAGAGCTTATCTAAGTTGACTGTCCCTTCTCCAGACAGGAGACCAAAACATAGTATTAGTTTATGATGGTACTTACTACTATGCCAGTTATAAATAGAACCTGTGTTACTATCTGCTGTAATGGTTATTAATAGCTCTGGTTATAAATTGTGTTGGTTTCAATTGCTTAGTAACTTTTATTGTCTATATTACTCCAACTTCACTTGCCTATTTGCATGGAAATTTTCGAGGTCAATAATCTAAAAAAAATGCTGTATGTATTATGTTCTTATGGTGGTATTGTTTTATCTCCTTTAACTCCTAACTCGAACGTCACTTTGCCTTTAACTGTCCATTCTATGTACATATGTTTTTCAATATTCCTTAATATTTTTGGGAGTGGCATGATGGTGTAGTTATCCAACGTTTGTTGGTGCTTGGACTATTGATGTTAGTTTATATGTCTCCCTGCTCTGTTCTTGTATTATTCTTCATAAGGGAAAATATTTAAAAATAGATCACTTGTATCTATCTAAAACTTTTTCAAAAATGACTAAGGGAGACAGGTGGGTAGGCATGGGGTTTATGGTAAGGAGCATGGATGCCAGAATATGATTTACTACCACATTACACTTTCTGTCATATATAAAAAATGTGTTTATTAATGGCATCGTCCCTGGTAGGGCTTTTTTCTTAGTTTATCCTAGCATATATCTATGTTTTGAATCTAATTATGATGATTAGTGTGAATTCCTGGAATGTGAATGGGCTTCAAGAAATCAATAAAAATTAACTAGTTATGCACCTGATTTTTCAGGATAAATCCAACATCGTCTTTTTACAGGAGACCCATATGACAAATGTTCACTGGGATAATATTAAAAAAAGAAATTGGATTAAACTTGTGATATCAGCAGGGAATAGTCTTGCATCAAAAGGCACTGTAATAATAATAAAAAAATCCTTTCCTGGTGAAGTGCTAAATACTAAATTTGACCTGAATGGTAGATGGTGTTTATTTTCCTGCTCATACCCTCAGGTAAAATCCCCTTTACTTTTCTTAAACCTATATAGCCTTGTACAAACCAGCACTTACTCTTCTATGAAATACATAATCTACTACTTCAATTTCCTAATCATCTTTTCATTATTGGTGGTGACTGGAATGCACTCATGGACCCCTTGAATGATAGTTCAAATAAAAACAGGAAACAGCCCTCGCAAGTAACTGCATCTATTCAGGATTTGATAAATAGCTTCAACTTAGTTGACCCTTTTTTAATATTTGACCATGACAGAGAGCTAAATAAGTTCACGTTTTATTCGGCTTTGCATAAAGTCTGGTCCAGAATTGATTATTTTTTGGTCTCTGATATCTTTTCAAACAAAATTACAAACTTTTCCCTTGAGGCTAGATGTATATCTGACCACTCGAATGTCTCACTTTGTATTAATCCCGCTCACCACCTGAATCGCAATGGTAGTAGTCCCACTTCGTCACTAAACAGTAACATTCTTAAAAAAGAAGATGTTCTGCAGGAAATTAATGATTATCTGAAACAATATGATGCAGAATCTTGTTTATCCACCATCCCCTTAGATATCCAATGGGCTATGGCCAAAGCGGTCATCAGAGGAATACTCATACAAAAATCATCTTATTATAAAAAAAGAGAAATTGTACATCAATAACCTCAACAATGAGCAAAAGATGGCTAATGCACAACTACAAAAGGATTTTTCTCCTGAACTGGAAAATAAATTACATGTGATACAAAAAAAATTTTACTCATTTCACTTACAAAATCAATCTTTGGTAGAACTCAAACTCCTTCACAGATATTCAGAATGGGCCCAAGCCCCCTCCAGAACACTATTGGACTCATAAACATCAAAGAGGGACCAAACTATATTAATGAAATAAAATACAAAGGGAAAAACTTATACAGTAATGAAGATATTGTTAACTCTTTTGTAAATATCTTCACTGAAATCTATAATCCCCAAAACCAGACCCCAAATGAAATGCACAAAAAATTCCTAAATGAGCTATCTGTTCCAAAAGTATCCTTCACACAAAACACCCTTCTAAACAGCCCCATAACACTGAATGAAATAATGCTAGCTATTAAAAAGCTTAAACCAAATAAGGCGCCAGGTCCTGATGGCTTTACAGGAGAATTTTATAAAACATTTAGTCGTTACCTTTCTAAAACTCTCCTTGCTATGTATAATTATATCATCTCAAAAGGGATTACTGATAAGTATATGAACAATTCGAAAACAATATTCATCCCAAAACCAAACTCTGACAAGTCCAACCCTCACTGCTATAGGCCCATCGCCCTTATTAACGTTGACATCAAAATCTTATCTACCATTTTTGCTAATAGAATTCAGAAAGTTGTAGCTACAGTAATTTCTCCTGAACAGTTGGGATTTATGAAACAGAGGCAGCTGTGTGACAATACTCTTACCTTAAACACATCAATGTTGTTTCTAAAAAGTGATAACCACCCGCGTTATGCACTCACCCTTGATGCTACCAAAGCCTTTGATAACGTTGATCTAAACTTCCTTTACTTAACCATGAAATTCTTTAACTTTCCTGATCTGATTATCAACACTATTAAGATGCTTTATAACAATGCCACTACTTCCCTGTATATAAATAAAACTTTATCACTCCCTATTAAAATTACCAATGGCACTAGGCAGGGTTGCCCACACTCACCTTATCTTTTTAATTTATATCTGCAACCTTTCCTTCTCTGGGTTAAACAAAAGACTTATTACCATATCCCAAAAGTCTTCAATATTGATATAAATTACTCTGCATTTGCAGATGACCTAAACATCTATTTTGTGCTTCCCAACACCGATCTTCATAAAATTCGAAATTCTATTCATCTTTTTGCTGAGGCTGCTAATTATAAATTAAACCCTGCTAAATCATCTATTTTTCCATTAAACCCTGCAAACCATTTAGAATATTACTTCCTCCTGTCTGACATTCCTCTCAAATATACAATTAAATATCTAGGAATAAATTTCACACACCCTCAACAAGAACTAATAAAAGCAAACCTATATAGAGTCTGGGATCAGATAAATAACGATCTAACTAGATGGAAAAACATCAATCTTTCTTTGCTATCAAAATCTGCTATCATTAAAATGAATATTTTGCCTAGAATCCTTTTTCATCTTAACTCCATCTTCTTAAACGTTCCAAAAATTATTTTCAGAAAAATGGAAACCACAATCTCAAAGTTTTTATGGTTCCCTAAATCAACTAGAATATCATACATGAATCTAATTACCCCAAAGAACAAAGGCAGTTTGTCTCCTGGATTTTAATTTATATTACATCATTAATGCTAGCCATCTAATTCAAATAGCCTGCTTTGACCCCTCTGCTGAAACTTGGTACCCAACCTGGATCAAAATCTGGTGCAACTATATATATTCATTAAAACTCAATCTATATGCTGTCCCTTTTCTTGCACCTGATGGTGACTACAAGTTCAAGATCTTGCCTACACTAAAGAACAAAATTCGCATCTTTCAAACTCTGATGACCTCCTTAAATTTACACAATACTATTCCCATTCTCCAACCTATTCACTTAAACCTTAACTTAAAAATCAATAATAAAATGATCGATCTAACAAACTTCCCTATTGTTAAGAAAGCCATAGTTTGGCACTTCTATAACTCTAAAAATGTTGACGAGGTCAAAACTTTATTTGGTGCTCCTAACAAATATGATCCCATCTTAAGGCAAATTAGCTCACTTATAAAACAAAAATTCTCTAACTATAGAGTGAAGGAGCAAGACATTATAGTATCAAAATATATCATTAAATCACTTTCCCTACAGAACAAAAATGATTTTGAATACCTATAAACTTGTGTCAAGCATTAAGTATAATCATTCACTTCTATTTTCCAAATATTGGGACGGTATACAAGGAGAAATTTCTATGGAGTCTAAGTGCAAAGCAATCAATAATACCCTGAAATTAACCTCCTTCAAAAACCTAATTTACACTCAGCTTATGATAAACAACAATTCCTACTATATCCCAGCAGTCTTACTGAAATTCAGATACAATAAAAACCTAACCTGTCCATTCTGTTCCCTCCCACACACGTAGATATACTTCACATCTTTTGGAGCTGTAAGAATATTTACAAACTTTGGTGTTCTCTCAGAACTCAGTTGGAAAAATGGAATACGAAAAAACCACATTCTCTTGGCAAACTATGATTTTAATTATTATTCCTAAATCTCTTAAGGGTATCCATCGCCACATCTGTGTTACAGCCTGTGCCCTTCTCAAATATTTTATAGCCAAAAACTGGGTCAATCCCTCAACAATAGCTTGGGAAAACTTTACATCAATGGCAATCAAATATATATCTGCACATAAGTTATGCAATAATAACAAAAAGAAAAAAGAATATTTTCAGAATTACTGGTGTAGACTTTTTGACCTAATCCAAACTAAATAATCTTCCAAAATGTGGGTCTCTAACACTACATTCCAGGAAAACCTCCATCAGTATAATTTCTGGCCCTATAACCATTAGACATAGTTACCATCACACGGTAACTTTTGATTTTACAAAATATTTTGTTATATCATTTTGTTATCCTCTGGCATCCATGGTGTAAATATGTTGTAAATATGGTATAAATAGAAGTACATGGTGTAAATAGTTGTTTTTTATGGTTATACCCTCCTTACCACTTTTCTTTCTTCTTAAGACAGTCATATATTCTTCCTTCCAAGCCACTTTCCATTTGTATCCCTAGACTTTGACTGTAATAGGTTATTGGGGGTCTTTACTGCTTATATTGATCTCTAAGATGTAAGCTTCCCTGTAAGATAACTGCTGTGTTCTAAATGCATAGTTTTTGCACTAACTGTTACATATATACTTATACTTTACTGCTTCCTGCAATGACTTACAGTTTTTCCTTTGTATGTTTGAAAAGTTTGAAAAATTCAATAAAAATATATTTGAAAAAAAAAGAGATTTTATGTAGCTGTGCAGGGCAACTATAAAATCTTGCACCATATGTTGTTCACACACGTGCACAAAATGAGTGTAATGAGTTGAAAGCCTCAGTGTAAACTACTGAACTGCATGGCAGCCCTACATATACCTCTTCACTGCCTAAATGTGTTTTTGAATTGTAGTTTGGGCCACTATGGGTGGTAAGCATGGACAGCATCTGTCAAGCACAAACCTGCTTAAATTCAGCATCCAGAAATTTTTCTCACCAATAATCACTCATTCTGGTTGTGTTTAACCAATAGCACCCCTTGTTTTAAAGATCAACATGTTCAGAATTCCATAACAAGTGGCTACTAGACATGTATAATATAAAGAATTATGGCCAAATGTCCAATCATAGCCAGGATATTATAACCTCAAATCATGGATGTTTAGAAATTCACATTGAGAATGATGCTTAAGAGGTGAATCTTGAAATCCATGTTGAGAACACATAACTTCCTTGGTTATGATTTGAAAAAAATGATCATAATTATTTGCAGTGCATGGAGCTTTACCTGCTCCCATGTACTACAAAAGTTAAAAAAAAAAAAAAAAATAGAAAAAAAAAATAACAATGTAGTAATGGTAAATGTTTTACAGCTTAGACAGTTCTAACACACTAACCACTGCCTCACATATAGCAATCACCCAATAAGAGCATCAGGAAGCCAATAAGCACTTTATTCAGATTTAAAAAAAAAAAGGTCAGAACAAAATTTTTAAGTTCATTTAACAGTTTGTACATGTTCTGCTGTGGCTGTTGAGCATTGTTGAGCATATGAGCCTAGTGCTTAACAGTTCTAAGTAGGTGTGTAACAATTGTTAAATACCTTTCTGACTTCACAAAAATACAGCCTGTCTTTTCGCTACTTTCAGAGTTTAACCGCAGTACTCCATGCACACTGCTATACTGTTTACGTTAATGCTATTTTTGGAATGTATATCTGACATGACCAATGTAAATAAAGTAATTATCTGTAAAAGTAACAAAGGTAACTATAATTCATTATTTGAAAAGAACACAGTACTCTAGTGAGAGACACAAGTGAATGAAAGAATAATACAATGTCTCAATTATTTAAGAAATGTTTACAGCTCAAACTACAACACAGACATGAAAGAACAATTGCCCATAAAGAAAAAATGTAATATTAAATGAAGTTTCAAATCATTATAAAAATGTACATAGTCTGCACCATGATGACTAGGATATGGAACCTGCAGAACAAATATAAACTGCAGTACCAGCAGTGCATCGAGTAGTCCACTCACCTTTAATGCAGAAAGCTGTGGGTTCTATTCCCACAACAAGTAGATTGAGTGCTGACAGTGCAGTGGGGCACTCCTGAGTGTGTTGTCTTCATACCTCTCATCTTCTTAGTGCAAGGAATCTGGATAAAGTCTAAAATAATGGGGGTTCAATGGCCCAAAAATAGGGACAGCTTTTAACACTGTTCTTATAAACTTAGAAAGTTGCTAGAATAACAGGATTTTTATTAGCATGCATTTTCTGAAGGATATGAAGTGTGAAACTCAAATGTATGCTATTATTAGTGACTTCACTCAGTGATTTCCTAGAAAATCACAAATTTTATGAGGAAGAGATAAAAAATCTAGACATTCTGCAAAAACTGGACAGTTGAGAGGAATTGTCTTTCAGATGAAATGTTAAACTGAGGTCCCATCTGCTTGACATGGTGATTATGAAAGATGCACTCACACTCATTTAAAAGAGTAGGGGACATTCCTTGATGCCCTTGGCAAATTTTCTCCAGTAGTGTCAATACCGGTTCAAGTCTCCCTTGAAAAGAAGCCCATAGTCTACTGGGACAAACCCAGTCAACAAAAGAATAAATAAAATAGTTTTGCTTTTTCAAGTACATACATACAACTAAATGAAAAGCATGTATATTTGCCTTTCTCAGAATTGAATGCTCTACTTCTGTTTAGCACAAAAGGATAGGGAAAAAGCCCTGCTATTACCTTATGGGTGTGGGCTGTGTTGAGGCTGTAATATTGTAAGGACAAATTCAACAGAACTTCAGCAAAAAAAGCGGCAAAACAGCAATTACATAGTATTGATGTGGGTGTTAATGTTAAATTTCAAGAGATGTCTTCTTCGGTTAGTGACAAAGCTGATGTTGTGTACGTGAAACTGAGCAGACCCGTCCATAATTATCACTGTGTGTGAATGAAAATGACAGAGTTGGCCATGAATTGTACCAGGTATGTCTAATAATCTGCTGTCAGCATGTGATGTCAAGACATGACTAATCCATCTCTGATGTCTTTTAAATCAGCTTTTGATCGAAGTGGAAAAGCTTGGTTTAGTTGCCGATAAGGTTCAGCATGTTGCTGTTATCGAGAGGTACTTGCTCAGTAATTTACTGATTAATGTTTCCCGGAATAATTATGTACGACAACTTTGCAAACCTATAATCACTAATTCATCAAGTTTTCCATTGGAGACATTTTAGAATGAACCTTCTTGCCACCAGTGAAGTCACTAGCTCCTTGACCTTTGGTGTCATTCAGTGAAAGATGGAAAAGTAGTTTTCCATTCTGCAGCACAACAAAGCTACATAGTTTTAAAACTGTCCTGAAACGCTAACTAATGACAGAAAAATGTTTTATCAACAATCTCAAGCTGAGCAGCATATGAACAGAAAATATGGGGACAGTAAAGGAAATTAGAGGGATTTATAGGAAGGCCAGGGACAAGGGATTAAGAGTTATTTACTTATGCTGATGCTAGGAAAAAGGTGGCTAGGACTGCAAAAAATGGCAAGGCAGATTTTAGAAAAGAGCTGACTAGTGATTTAAAAGGAGGGCATAAGACTCTCTGTGGAAGCATAGAGGACTATGTGACGTCTTATCCAGGCATTCAGCTATTTGAGATAGTATGAAAGAGATACAAAGAATGCAGAAGAAAGAAAGAGAGACAAAACACATTGCTTACCTCTATTTTTAAAATAAAATGTGTGGACAGCATCTACATGAGGAGAAACCTGCTGATGGGAATGAGAGGGCATTCAGAGACAGACAACAGCAACCAGAGAAAAAGTGCAGAACTAGTTAAGAGAGGTAAGGAACAATACAATAAAGCAGTTGGAAAAGTTATCACACTGTGTATCTAAAAAGGTGTCTGATATGCATAAGGCTACCTTAGCAAGGCTGTATTGCCTGTCCTGAATCATAGCAGTGAATGGAGTGTGGTTACACTGGTGCGAGTTAGCAAGGGGAATGAAGGGGTACCTAAATAATCCAGACAACTATAAACTAGATGGTCTCATTTCCATCTCAGGGAAATTATTAACAAAAAAAAATATTTGTTGGCAAGACTATTCATTTACTGAATGTCAGGAGCTGGACAGATAGGTGTAAGTCTATCCAGGTCCATTTGATTCTACAGCTGAAATGCAATTAAGGTAGATAAAACAAGCCTACTGAATGTAGTTTATGTAGATTTATCAAGATCTTTAACAAGGGAAGCTTAAAAGCATTAAGGTAGTGCCACATTGTTAAGACATACAGGTACCTGCTTCAAAACTACTCTAGACAGGTTATGTTAACAGCATGTAGTCCTACTTAACATCATTTTGGTTGATATAAAAATGGCAGGGGAGAGCAGATTCACTGCTTACCAATGGTGCTAAAACACCGTGCTGCCAGATGAAGTGTAGCTCAGATTCACTGAAAATAAATACAATTTTTTACCCTTTGTGGAGGGAGATGTAGGGATTTGCTGCAGATTGCTTGCTGTGTGTGGGTGGGTGCGGGGGGGGGCAGATGTTCTTGAATAGGCCAGGGAGGAAAATAAGAGGGAATGATAATGCCACTGTGCACAGGTTATAGCAAAACTCAATGGGGTGGGATGCATTGCATGATGGGAAGGAAAAGCTCAAGATGAGCGGATCTGGATCTATTCCTGCACTATTCTGGGTGCTGGTGTAACAACATTTCAGACACTGCATGCTGTTCTGAAGGTCCATACAGAGAAAATTGCATCCAACCTATGGAGAGTATGCAGAGGGCAGTTACTGAGGTTGGAAGAGATGGAAGGTTGGCTTATGAAGAACAGCTACAAGTACTGGAAATATAAATTTCAGGGGAAAAAAAAGGTGGAAGGCCATTGTGTGCAGACAGCCACCATCTATTAGGGAGCATATGGAGGTGGAGTTAGAACAGAATGACAGAGCAGAAGGAGGGGCATTGTAAATTTTTATCTGCACTTTTTTTCAAATAATACACAATTTAAATTAATTTGTTTGTGATGCATTGAGCAATATCTAGCTGGAAGTTGTGACTCTGTTTTTTCAGTTAAGGCTTGTTAAAAAACCTGCATAGCCAGTGATAAGTGGGGGTAGTTTACTTCATTGTTATTCAGTTTCTGTCTTATACAAGTGGTACAGTGAATTATTTTCTGTTTAAACTGTGAGCTTTGGCCAGCTAAGACCTGCATGCAATCAACTGAATGCATAAGTGAAGTTAAGTAAATTTTTATCTGCACTTTTTTCAAATAATACACAATTTAAATTAATTTGTTTGTGTTGCATTGAGCAATATCTAGCTGGAAGTTGTGACTCTTGTTTCAGTTAAGGCTTGTTAAAAAACCTGCATAGCCAATGATAACTGGGGGTAGTTTACTTCATTGGTATTCAGTTTCTGCCTTATACAAGTAGTACAGTGAATTATTTTCTGTTTAAACTGTGAGCTTTGGCCAGCTAAGACCTGCATGCAATCAACTGAATGCATAAGTGAAGTTAAGTAAATTTTTATCTGCACTTTTTTCAAATAATACACAATTTAAATTAATTTGTTTGTGTTGCATTGAGCAATATCTAGCTGGAAGTTGTGACTCTGTTTTTTCAGTTAAGGCTTGTTAAAAAACCTGCATAGCCAGTGATAAGTGGGGTAGTTTACTTCATTGTTATTCAGTTTCTGTCTTATACAAGTGGTACAGTGAATTATTTTCTGTTTAAACTGTGAGCTTTGGCCAGCTAAGACCTGCATGCAATCAATTGAATGCATAAGTGAAGTTAAGTAAATTTTTATCTGCACTTTTTCAAATAATACACAATTTAAATTAATTTGTTTGTGTTGCATTGAGCAATATCTAGCTGGAAGTTGTGACTCTGTTTTTTCAGTTAAGGCTTGTTAAAAACCTGCATCGCCAGTGATAAGTGGGGTAGTTTACTTCATTGTTATTCAGTTTCTGTCTTATACAAGTGGTACAGTGAATTATTTTCTGTTTAAACTGTGAGCTTTGGCCAGCTAAGACCTGCATGCAATCAACTGAATGCATAAGTGAAGTTAAGTAAATTTTATCTGCACTTTTTCAAATAATACACAATTTAAATTAATTTATTTGTGTTGCATTGAGCAATATCTAGCTGGAAGTTGTGACTCTGTTTTTCAGTTAAGGCTTGTTAAAAACCTGCATAGCCAGTGATAAGTGGGGGTAGTTTACTTCATTGTTATTCAGTTTCTGTCTTATACAAGTGGTACAGTGAATTATTTTCTGCTTAAACTGTGAGCTTTGGCTAGCTAAGACCTGCATGCATTCAACTGAATGCATAAGTGAAGTTAAGTAAATTTTTATCTGCACTTTTTTCAAATAATACACAATTTAAATTAATTTGTGTTGCATTGAGCAATATCTAGCTGGAAGTTGTGACTCTGTTTTTCAGGTAAGGCTTGTTAAAAAACCTGCATAGCCAGTGATAAATGGGGGTAGTTTACTTCATTGTTATTCAGTTTATGTCTTATACAAGTGGTACAGTGAATTATTTTCTGTTTAAACTGTGAGCTTTGGCTAGCTAAGACCTGCATACAATCAACTGAATGCATAAGTGAAGTTAAGTAAATTTTATCTGCACTTTTTTCAAATAATACACAATTTAAATTAATTTGTGTTGCATTGAGCAATATCTAGCTGGAAGTTGTGACTCTTGTTACAGTTAAGGCTTGTTAAAAAACCTGCATAGCCAGTGATAAGTGGGGGTAGTTTACTTCATTGTTATTCAGTTTCTGTCTTATACAAGTGGTACAGTGAATTATTTTCTGTTTAAACTGTGAGCTTTGGCCAGCTAAGACCTGCATGCAATCAACTGAATGCATAAGTGAAGTTAAGTAAATTTTTATCTGCACTTTTTTCAAATAATACACAATTTAAATTAATTTGTTTGTGTTGCATTGAGCAATATCTAGCTGGAAGTTGTGACTCTGTTTTTCAGTTAAGGCTTGTTAAAAACCTGCATAGCCAGTGATAAGTGGGGGTAGTTTACTTCATTGTTATTCAGTTTCTGTCTTATACAAGTGGTACAGTGAATTATTTTCTGTTTAAACTGTGAGCTTTGGCCAGCTAAGACCTGCATGCAATCAACTGAATGCATAAGTGAAGTTAAGTAAATTTTTATCTGCACTTTTTCAAATAATACACAATTTAAATTAATTTGTTTGTGTTGCATTGAGCAATATCTAGCTGGAAGTTGTGACTCTGTTTTTTCAGTTAAGGCTTGTTAAAAACCTGCATAGCCAGTGATAAGTGGGGGTAGTTTACTTCATTGTTATTCAGTTTCTGTCTTATACAAGTGGTACAGTGAATTATTTTCTGTTTAAACTGTGAGCTTTGGCCAGCTAAGACCTGCATGCAATCAACTGAATGCATAAGTGAAGTTAAGTAAATTTTTATCTGCACTTTTTCAAATAATACACAATTTAAATTAATTTGTTTGTGTTGCATTGAGCAATATCTAGCTGGAAGTTGTGACTCTGTTTTTTCAGTTAAGGCTTGTTAAAAAACCTGCATAGCCAGTGATAAGTGGGGGTAGTTTACTTCATTGTTATTCAGTTTCTGTCTTATACAAGTGGTACAGTGAATTATTTTCTGTTTAAACTGTGAGCTTTGGCCAGCTAAGACCTGCATGCAATCAACTGAATGCATAAGTGATGTTAAGTAAATTTTTATCTGCACTTTTTCAAATAATACACAATTTAAATTAATTTGTTTGTGTTGCATTGAGCAATATCTAGCTGGAAGTTGTGACTCTGTTTTTTCAGTTAAGGCTTGTTAAAAAACCTGCATAGCCAGTGATAAGTGGGGTAGTTTACTTCATTGTTATTCAGTTTCTGTCTTATACAAGTGGTACAGTGAATTATTTTCTGTTTAAACTGTGAGCTTTGGCCAGCTAAGACCTGCATGCAATCAACTGAATGCATAAGTGAAGTTAAGTAAATTTTATCTGCACTTTTTTCAAATAATACACAATTTAAATTAATTTGTTTGTGTTGCATTGAGCAATATCTAGCTGGAAGTTGTGACTCTGTTTTTTCAGTTAAGGCTTGTTAAAAAACCTGCATAGCCAGTGATAAGTGGGGGTAGTTTACTTCATTGTTATTCAGTTTCTGTCTTATACAAGTGGTACAGTGAATTATTTTCTGTTTAAACTGTGAGCTTTGGCCAGCTAAGACCTGCATGCAATCAACTGAATGCATAAGTGAAGTTAAGTAAATTTTTATCTGCACTTTTTTCAAATAATACACAATTTAAATTAATTTGTTTGTGTTGCATTGAGCAATATCTAGCTGGAAGTTGTGACTCTTGTTTCAGTTAAGGCTTGTTAAAAAACCTGCATAGCCAGTGATAACGGGGGGTAGTTTACTTCATTGTTATTCAGTTTCTGTCTTATACAAGTGGTACAGTGAATTATTTTCTGTTTAAACTGTGAGCTTTGGCCAGCTAAGACCTGCATGCAATCAACTGAATGCATAAGTGAAGTTAAGTAAATTTTTATCTGCACTTTTTCAAATAATACACAATTTAAATTAATTTGTTTGTGTTGCATTGAGCAATATCTAGCTGGAAGTTGTGACTCTGTTTTTTCAGTTAAGGCTTGTTAAAAAACCTGCATAGCCAGTGATAAGTGGGGGTAGTTTACTTCATTGTTATTCAGTTTCTGTCTTATACAAGTGGTACAGTGAATTATTTTCTGTTTAAACTGTGAGCTTTGGCCAGCTAAGACCTGCATGCAATCAACTGAATGCATAAGTGAAGTTAAGTAAATTTTTATCTGCACTTTTTCAAATAATACACAATTTAAATTAATTTGTTTGTGTTGCATTGAGCAATATCTAGCTGGAAGTTGTGACTCTGTTTTTTCAGTTAAGGCTTGTTAAAAAACCTGCATAGCCAGTGATAAGTGGGGTAGTTTACTTCATTGTTATTCAGTTTCTGTCTTATACAAGTGGTACAGTGAATTATTTTCTGTTTAAACTGTGAGCTTTGGCCAGCTAAGACCTGCATGCAATCAACTGAATGCATAAGTGAAGTTAAGTAAATTTTTATCTGCACTTTTTTCAAATAATACACAATTTAAATTAATTTGTTTGTGTTGCATTGAGCAATATCTAGCTGGAAGTTGTGACTCTGTTTTTTCAGTTAAGGCTTGTTAAAAAACCTGCATAGCCAGTGATAAGTGGGGGTAGTTTACTTCATTGTTATTCAGTTTCTGTCTTATACAAGTGGTACAGTGAATTATTTTCTGTTTAAACTGTGAGCTTTGGCCAGCTAAGACCTGCATGCAATCAACTGAATGCATAAGTGAAGTTAAGTAAATTTTTATCTGCACTTTTTTCAAATAATACACAATTTAAATTAATTTGTTTGTGTTGCATTGAGCAATATCTAGCTGGAAGTTGTGACTCTGTGTTTCAGTTAAGGCTTGTTAAAAACCTGCATAGCCAGTGATAAGTGGGGTAGTTTACTTCATTGTTATTCAGTTTCTGTCTTATACAAGTGGTACAGTGAATTATTTTCTGTTTAAACTGTGAGCTTTGGCCAGCTAAGACCTGCATGCAATCAACTGAATGCATAAGTGAAGTTAAGTAAATTTTTATCTGCACTTTTTCAAATAATACACAATTTAAATTAATTTGTTTGTGTTGCATTGAGCAATATCTAGCTGGAAGTTGTGACTCTGTTTTTTCAGTTAAGGCTTGTTAAAAACCTGCATAGCCAGTGATAAGTGGAGGTAGTTTACTTCATTGTTATTCAGTTTCTGTCTTATACAAGTGGTACAGTGAATTATTTTCTATTTAAACTGTGAGCTTTGGCCAGCTAAGACCTGCATGCAATCAACTGAATGCATAAGTAAAGTTAAGTAAATTTTTATCTGCACTTTATTCAAGTAAAACACAATTTAAATTAATTTGTTTGTGTTGCATTGAGCAATATCTAGCTGGAAGTTGTGACTCTGTTTTTTCAGTTAAGGCTTGTTAAAAAACCTGCATAGCCAGTGATAAGTGGGGGTAGTTTACTTCATTGTTATTCAGTTTCTATCTTATACAAGTGGTACAGTGAATTATTTTCTGTTTAAACTGTGAGCTTTGGCCAGCTAAGACCTGCATGCAATCAATTGAATGCATAAGTGAAGTTAAGTAAATTTTTATCTGCACGTTTTTCAAATAATACACAATTTAAATTAATTTGTTTGTGTTGCATTGAGCAATATCTAGCTGGAAGTTGTGACTCTGTTTTTTCAGTTAAGGCTTGTTAAAAACCTGCATAGCCAGTGATAAGTGGGGGTAGTTTACTTCATTGTTATTCAGTTTCTGTCTTATACAAGTGGTACAGTGAATTATTTTCTGTTTAAACTGTGAGCTTTGGCCAGCTAAGACCTGCATGCAATCAACTGAATGCATAAGTGAAGTTAAGTAAATTTTATCTGCACTTTTTTCAAATAATACACAATTTAAATTAATTTGTTTGTGTTGCATTGAGCAATATCTAGCTGGAAGTTGTGACTCTGTTTTTTCAGTTAAGGCTTGTTAAAAAACCTGCATAGCCAGTGATAAGTGGGGGTAGTTTACTTCATTGTTATTCAGTTTCTGTCTTATACAAGTGGTACAGTGAATTATTTTCTGTTTAAACTGTGAGCTTTGGCCAGCTAAGACCTGCATGCAATCAACTGAATGCATAAGTGAAGTTAAGTAAATTTTTATCTGCACTTTTTCAAATAATACACAATTTAAATTAATTTGTTTGTGTTGCATTGAGCAATATCTAGCTGGAAGTTGTGACTCTTGTTTCAGTTAAGGCTTGTTAAAAAACCTGCATAGCCAGTGATAAGTGGGGGTAGTTTACTTCATTGTTATTCAGTTTCTGTCTTATACAAGTGGTACAGTGAATTATTTTCTGT
The DNA here is from genome assembly GCF_019279795.1 of Protopterus annectens. Taxonomy (NCBI): domain Eukaryota; kingdom Metazoa; phylum Chordata; order Ceratodontiformes; family Protopteridae; genus Protopterus; species Protopterus annectens. The sequence continues at coordinate 1,129,391,554 of NC_056747.1, read as the reverse complement.
TTAAACTGTGAGCTTTGGCCAGCTAAGACCTGCATGCAATCAACTGAATGCATAAGTGAAGTTACGTAAATTTTTATCTGCACTTTTTCAAATAATACACAATTTAAATTAATTTGTTTGTGTTGCATTGAGCAATATCTAGCTGGAAGTTGTGACTCTGTTTTTTCAGTTAAGGCTTGTTAAAAAACCTGCATAGCCAGTGATAAGTGGGGGTAGTTTACTTCATTGTTATTCAGTTTCTGTCTTATACAAGTGGTACAGTGAATTATTTTCTGTTTAAACTGTGAGCTTTGGCCAGCTAAGACCTGCATGCAATCAACTGAATGCATAAGTGAAGTTAAGTAAATTTTTATCTGCACTTTTTTCAAATAATACACAATTTAAATTAATTTGTTTGTGTTGCATTGAGCAATATCTAGCTGGAAGTTGTGACTCTGTTTTTCAGTTAAGGCTTGTTAAAAACCTGCATAGCCAGTGATAAGTGGGGGTAGTTTACTTCATTGTTATTCAGTTTCTGTCTTATACAAGTGGTACAGTGAATTATTTTCTGTTTAAACTGTGAGCTTTGGCCAGCTAAGACCTGCATGCAATCAACTGAATGCATAAGTGAAGTTAAGTAAATTTTTATCTGCACTTTTTCAAATAATACACAATTTAAATTAATTTGTTTGTGTTGCATTGAGCAATATCTAGCTGGAAGTTGTGACTCTGTTTTTTCAGTTAAGGCTTGTTAAAAAACCTGCATAGCCAGTGATAAGTGGGGGTAGTTTACTTCATTGTTATTCAGTTTCTGTCTTATACAAGTGGTACAGTGAATTATTTTCTGTTTAAACTGTGAGCTTTGGCCAGCTAAGACCTGCATGCAATCAACTGAATGCATAAGTGAAGTTAAGTACACTTTATCTGCACTTTTTTCAAATAATACACAATTTAAATTAATTTGTTTGTGTTGCATTGAGCAATATCTAGCTGGAAGTTGTGACTCTGTTTTTTCAGTTAAGGCTTGTTAAAAAACCTGCATAGCCAGTGATAAGTTGGGGTAGTTTACTTCATTGTTATTCAGTTTCTGTCTTATACAAGTGGTACAGTGAATTATTTTCTGTTTAAACTGTGAGCTTTGGCCAGCTAAGACCTGCATGCAATCAACTGAATGCATAAGTGAAGTTAAGTAAATTTTTATCTGCACTTTTTCAAATAATACACAATTTAAATTAATTTGTTTGTGTTGCATTGAGCAATATCTAGCTGGAAGTTGTGACTCTGTTTTTTCAGTTAAGGCTTGTTAAAAACCTGCACAGCCAGTGATAAGTGGGGTAGTTTACTTCATTGTTATTCAGTTTCTGTCTTATACAAGTGGTACAGTGAATTATTTTCTGTTTAAACTGTGAGCTTTGGCCAGCTAAGACCTGCATGCAATCAACTGAATGCATAAGTGAAGTTAAGTAAATTTTTATCTGCACTTTTTTCAAATAATACACAATTTAAATTAATTTGTTTGTGTTGCATTGAGCAATATCTAGCTGGAAGTTGTGACTCTGTTTTTTCAGTTAAGGCTTGTTAAAAAACCTGCATAGCCAGTGATAAGTGGGGGTAGTTTACTTCATTGTTATTCAGTTTCTGTCTTATACAAGTGGTACAGTGAATTATTTTCTGTTTAAACTGTGAGCTTTGGCCAGCTAAGACCTGCATGCAATCAACTGAATGCATAAGTGAAGTTAAGTAAATTTTTATCTGCACTTTTTTCAAATAATACACAATTTAAATTAATTTGTTTGTGTTGCATTGAGCAATATCTAGCTGGAAGTTGTGACTCTGTTTTTCAGTTAAGGCTTGTTAAAAACCTGCATAGCCAGTGATAAGTGGGGGTAGTTTACTTCATTGTTATTCAGTTTCTGTCTTATACAAGTGGTACAGTGAATTATTTTCTGTTTAAACTGTGAGCTTTGGCCAGCTAAGACCTGCATGCAATCAACTGAATGCATAAGTGAAGTTAAGTAAATTTTTATCTGCACTTTTTCAAATAATACACAATTTAAATTAATTTGTTTGTGTTGCATTGAGCAATATCTAGCTGGAAGTTGTGACTCTGTTTTTTCAGTTAAGGCTTGTTAAAAAACCTGCATAGCCAGTGATAAGTGGGGGTAGTTTACTTCATTGTTATTCAGTTTCTGTCTTATACAAGTGGTACAGTGAATTATTTTCTGTTTAAACTGTGAGCTTTGGCCAGCTAAGACCTGCATGCAATCAACTGAATGCATAAGTGAAGTTAAGTAAATTTTTATCTGCACTTTTTTCAAATAATACACAATTTAAATTAATTTGTTTGTGTTGCATTGAGCAATATCTAGCTGGAAGTTGTGACTCTGTTTTTTCAGTTAAGGCTTGTTAAAAAACCTGCATAGCCAGTGATAAGTGGGGTAGTTTACTTCATTGTTATTCAGTTTCTGTCTTATACAAGTGGTACAGTGAATTATTTTCTGTTTAAACTGTGAGCTTTGGCCAGCTAAGACCTGCATGCAATCAACTGAATGCATAAGTGAAGTTAAGTAAATTTTTATCTGCACTTTTTTCAAATAATACACAATTTAAATTAATTTGTTTGTGTTGCATTGAGCAATATCTAGCTGGAAGTTGTGACTCTGTTTTTCAGTTAAGGCTTGTTAAAAAACCTGCATAGCCAGTGATAAGTGGGGGTAGTTTACTTCATTGTTATTCAGTTTCTGTCTTATACAAGTGGTACAGTGAATTATTTTCTGTTTAAACTGTGAGCTTTGGCCAGCTAAGACCTGCATGCAATCAACTGAATGCATAAGTGAAGTTAAGTAAATTTTTATCTGCACTTTTTTCAAATAATACACAATTTAAATTAATTTGTTTGTGTTGCATTGAGCAATATCTAGCTGGAAGTTGTGACTCTGTTTTTTCAGTTAAGGCTTGTTAAAAACCTGCATAGCCAGTGATAAGTGGGGGTAGTTTACTTCATTGTTATTCAGTTTCTGTCTTATACAAGTGGTACAGTGAATTATTTTCTGTTTAAACTGTGAGCTTTGGCCAGCTAAGACCTGCATGCAATCAACTGAATGCATAAGTGAAGTTAAGTAAATTTTTATCTGCACTTTTTCAAATAATACACAATTTAAATTAATTTGTTTGTGTTGCATTGAGCAATATCTAGCTGGAAGTTGTGACTCTGTTTTTTCAGTTAAGGCTTGTTAAAAAACCTGCATAGCCAGTGATAAGTGGGGGTAGTTTACTTCATTGTTATTCAGTTTCTGTCTTATACAAGTGGTACAGTGAATTATTTTCTGTTTAAACTGTGAGCTTTGGCCAGCTAAGACCTGCATGCAATCAACTGAATGCATAAGTGAAGTTAAGTAAATTTTATCTGCACTTTTTTCAAATAATACACAATTTAAATTAATTTGTTTGTGTTGCATTGAGCAATATCTAGCTGGAAGTTGTGACTCTGTTTTTTCAGTTAAGGCTTGTTAAAAAACCTGCATAGCCAGTGATAAGTGGGGGTAGTTTACTTCATTGTTATTCAGTTTCTGTCTTATACAAGTGGTACAGTGAATTATTTTCTGTTTAAACTGTGAGCTTTGGCCAGCTAAGACCTGCATGCAATCAACTGAATGCATAAGTGAAGTTGAGTAAATTTTTATCTGCACTTTTTCAGATAATACACAATTTAAATAAATGTGTTTGTGTTGCATTGAGCAATATCTAGCTGGAAGTTGTGACTCTGTTTTTTCAGTTAAGGCTTGTTAAAAACCTGCATAGCCAGTGATAAGTGGGGGTAGTTTACTTCATTGTTATTCAGTTTCTGTCTTATACAAGTGGTACAGTGAATTATTTTCTGTTTAAACTGTGAGCTTTGGCCAGCTAAGACCTGCATGCAATCAACTGAATGCATAAGTGAAGTTAAGTAAATTTTTATCTGCACTTTTTCAAATAATACACAATTTAAATTAATTTGTTTGTGTTGCATTGAGCAATATCTAGCTGGAAGTTGTGACTCTGTTTTTTCAGTTAAGGCTTGTTAAAAAACCTGCATAGCCAGTGATAAGTGGGGGTAGTTTACTTCATTGTTATTCAGTTTCTGTCTTATACAAGTGGTACAGTGAATTATTTTCTGTTTAAACTGTGAGCTTTGGCCAGCTAAGACCTGCATGCAATCAACTGAATGCATAAGTGAAGTTAAGTAAATTTTATCTGCACTTTTTCAAATAATACACAATTTAAATTAATTTGTTTGTGTTGCATTGAGCAATATCTAGCTGGAAGTTGTGACTCTGTTTTTTCAGTTAAGGCTTGTTAAAAAACCTGCATAGCCAGTGATAAGTGGGGGTAGTTTACTTCATTGTTATTCAGTTTCTGTCTTATACAAGTGGTACAGTGAATTATTTTCTGTTTAAACTGTGAGCTTTGGCCAGCTAAGACCTGCATGCAATCAACTGAATGCATAAGTGAAGTTAAGTAAATTTTTATCTGCACTTTTTCAAATAATACACAATTTAAATTAATTTGTTTGTGTTGCATTGAGCAATATCTAGCTGGAAGTTGTGACTCTGTTTTTTCAGTTAAGGCTTGTTAAAAAACCTGCATAGCCAGTGATAAGTGGGGTAGTTTACCTCATTGTTATTCAGTTTCTGTCTTATACAAGTGGTACAGTGAATTATTTTCTGTTTAAACTGTGAGCTTTGGCCAGCTAAGACCTGCATGCAATCAACTGAACGCATAAGTGAAGTTAAGTAAATTTTTATCTGCACTTTTTTCAAATAATACACGATTAAAATTAATTTGTTTGTGTAGCATTGAGCAATATCTAGCTGGAAGTTGTGACTCTGTTATTCAGTTAAGGCTTGTTAAAAACCTGCATAGCCAGTGATAAGTGGGGTAGTTTACTTCATTGTTATTCAGTTTCTGTCTTATACAAGTGGTACAGTGAATTATTTTCTGTTTAAACTGTGAGCTTTGGCCAGCTAAGACCTGCATGCAATCAACTGAATGCATAAGTGAAGTTAAGTAAATTTTTATCTGCACTTTTTCAAATAATACACAATTTAAATTAATTTGTTTGTGTTGCATTGAGCAATATCTAGCTGGAAGTTGTGACTCTTTTTTCAGTTAAGGCTTGTTAAAAAACCTGCATAGCCAGTGATAAGTGGGGGTAGTTTACTTCATTGTTATTCAGTTTCTGTCTTATACAAGTGGTACAGTGAATTATTTTCTGTTTAAACTGTGAGCTTTGGCCAGCTAAGACCTGCATGCAATCAACTGAATGCATAAGTGAAGTTAAGTAAATTTTTATCTGCACTTTTTCAAATAATACACAATTTAAATTAATTTGTTTGTGTTGCATTGAGCAATATCTAGCTGGAAGTTGTGACTCTGTTTTTTCAGTTAAGGCTTGTTAAAAAACCTGCATAGCCAGTGATAAGTGGGGGTAGTTTACTTCATTGTTATTCAGTTTCTGTCTTATACAAGTGGTACAGTGAATTATTTTCTGTTTAAACTGTGAGCTTTGGCCAGCTAAGACCTGCATGCAATCAACTGAATGCATAAGTGAAGTTAAGTAAATTTTTATCTGCACTTTTTCAAATAATACACAATTTAAATTAATTTGTTTGTGTTGCATTGAGCAATATCTAGCTGGAAGTTGTGACTCTGTTTTTTCAGTTAAGGCTTGTTAAAAAACCTGCATAGCCAGTGATAAGTGGGGTAGTTTACTTCATTGTTATTCAGTTTCTGTCTTATACAAGTGGTACAGTGAATTATTTTCTGTTTAAACTGTGAGCTTTGGCCAGCTAAGACCTGCATGCAATCAACTGAATGCATAAGTGAAGTTAAGTAAATTTTTATCTGCACTTTTTTCAAATAATACACAATTTAAATTAATTTGTTTGTGTTGCATTGAGCAATATCTAGCTGGAAGTTGTGACTCTGTTTTTTCAGTTAAGGCTTGTTAAAAACCTGCATAGCCAGTGATAAGTGGGGGTAGTTTACTTCATTGTTATTCAGTTTCTGTCTTATACAAGTGGTACAGTGAATTATTTTCTGTTTAAACTGTGAGCTTTGGCCAGCTAAGACCTGCATGCAATCAACTGAACGCATAAGTGAAGTTAAGTAAATTTTTATCTGCACTTTTTTCAAATAATACACAATTTAAATTAATATGTTTGTGTTGCATTGAGCAATATCTATCTGGAAGTTGTGACACTGTTTTTTCAGTTAAGGCTTGTTAAAAGACCTGCATAGCCAGTGATAAGTGGGGGTAGTTTACTTCATTGTTATTCAGTTTCTGTCTTATACAAGTGGTACAGTGAATTATTTTCTGTTTAAACTGTGAGCTTTGGCCAGCTAAGACCTGCATGCAATCAACTGAATGCATAAGTGAAGTTAAGTAAATTTTTATCTGCACTTTTTTCAAATAATACACAATTTAAATTAATTTGTTTGTGTTGCATTGAGCAATATCTAGCTGGAAGTTGTGACTCTTGTTTCAGTTAAGGCTTGTTAAAAAACCTGCATAGCCAGTGATAACGGGGGGTAGTTTACTTCATTGTTATTCAGTTTCTGTCTTATACAAGTGGTACAGTGAATTATTTTCTGTTTAAACTGTGAGCTTTGGCCAGCTAAGACCTGCATGCAATCAACTGAACGCATAAGTGAAGTTAAGCAAATTTTTATCTGCACTTTTTTCAAATAATACACAATTTAAATTAATTTGTTTGTGTTGCATTGAGCAATATCTAGCTGGAAGTTGTGACTCTGTTTTTTCAGTTAAGGCTTGTTAAAAACCTGCATAGCCAGTGATAAGTGGGGGTAGTTTACTTCATTGTTATTCAGTTTCTGTCTTATACAAGTGGTACAGTGAATTATTTTCTGTTTAAACTGTGAGCTTTGGCCAGCTAAGACCTGCATGCAATCAACTGAATGCATAAGTGAAGTTAAGTAAATTTTATCTGCACTTTTTCAAATAATACACAATTTAAATTAATTTGTTTGTGTTGCATTGAGCAATATCTAGCTGGAAGTTGTGACTCTGTTTTTTCAGTTAAGGCTTGTTAAAAAACCTGCATAGCCAGTGATAAGTGGGGGTAGTTTACTTCATTGTTATTCAGTTTCTGTCTTATACAAGTGGTACAGTGAATTATTTTCTGTTTAAACTGTGAGCTTTGGCCAGCTAAGACCTGCATGCAATCAACTGAATGCATAAGTGAAGTTAAGTAAATTTTTATCTGCACTTTTTTCAAATAATACACAATTTAAATTAATTTGTTTGTGTTGCATTGAGCAATATCTAGCTGGAAGTTGTGACTCTGTTTTTTCAGTTAAGGCTTGTTAAAAACCTGCATAGCCAGTGATAAGTGGGGGTAGTTTACTTCATTGTTATTCAGTTTCTGTCTTATACAAGTGGTACAGTGAATTATTTTCTGTTTAAACTGTGAGCTTTGGCCAGCTAAGACCTGCATGCAATCAACTGAATGCATAAGTGAAGTTAAGTAAATTTTTATCTGCACTTTTTCAAATAATACACAATTTAAATTAATTTGTTTGTGTTGCATTGAGCAATATCTAGCTGGAAGTTGTGACTCTGTTTTTTCAGTTAAGGCTTGTTAAAAAACCTGCATAGCCAGTGATAAGTGGGGTAGTTTACTTCATTGTTATTCAGTTTCTGTCTTATACAAGTGGTACAGTGAATTATTTTCTGTTTAAACTGTGAGCTTTGGCCAGCTAAGACCTGCATGCAATCAACTGAATGCATAAGTGAAGTTAAGTAAATTTTTATCTGCACTTTTTTCAAATAATACACAATTTAAATTAATTTGTTTGTGTTGCATTGAGCAATATCTAGCTGGAAGTTGTGACTCTGTTTTTTCAGTTAAGGCTTGTTAAAAAACCTGCATAGCCAGTGATAAGTGGGGGTAGTTTACTTCATTGTTATTCAGTTTCTGTCTTATACAAGTGGTACAGTGAATTATTTTCTGTTTAAACTGTGAGCTTTGGCCAGCTAAGACCTGCATGCAATCAAGTGAATGCATAAGTGAAGTTAAGTAAGTTTTTATCTGAACTTTTTACAAATAATACACAATTTAAATTAATTTGTTTGTGTTGCATTGAGCAATATCTAGCTGGAAGTTGTGACTCTGTTTTTTTCAGTTAAAGCTTGTTAAAAAACCTGCATCGCCAGTGATAAGTGGGGGTAATTTACTTCATTGTTATTCAGTTTCTGTCTTATACAAGTGGTACAGTGAATTATTTTCTGTTTAAACTGTGAGCTTTGGCCAGCTAAGACCTGCATGCAATCAACTGAATGCATAAGTGAAGTTAAGTAAATTTTATCTGCACTTTTTTCAAATAATACACAATTTAAATTAATTTGTTTGTGTTGCATTGAGCAATATCTAGCTGGAAGTTGTGACTCTGTTTTTTCAGTTAAGGCTTGTTAAAAACCTGCATAGCCAGTGATAAGTGGGGGTAGTTTACTTCATTGTTATTCAGTTTCTGTCTTATACAAGTGGTACAGTGAATTATTTTCTGTTTAAACTGTGAGCTTTGGCCAGCTAAGACCTGCATGCAATCAACTGAATGCATAAGTGAAGTTAAGTAAATTTTTATCTGCACTTTTTCAAATAATACACAATTTAAATTAATTTGTTTGTGTTGCATTGAGCAATATCTAGCTGGAAGTTGTGACTCTGTTTTTTTCAGTTAAGGCTTGTTAAAAAACCTGCATCGCCAGTGATAAGTGGGGTAATTTACTTCATTGTTATTCAGTTTCTGTCTTATACAAGTGGTACAGTGAATTATTTTCTGTTTAAACTGTGAGCTTTGGCCAGCTAAGACCTGCATGCAATCAACTGAATGCATAAGTGAAGTTAAGTAAATTTTTATCTGCACTTTTTCAAATAATACACAATTTAAATTAATTTGTTTGTGTTGCATTGAGCAATATCTAGCTGGAAGTTGTGACTCTGTTTTTTCAGTTAAGGCTTGTTAAAAAACCTGCATAGCCAGTGATAAGTGGGGGTAGTTTACTTCATTGTTATTCAGTTTCTGTCTTATACAAGTGGTACAGTGAATTATTTTCTGTTTAAACTGTGAGCTTTGGCCAGCTAAGACCTGCATGCAATCAACTGAATGCATAAGTGAAGTTAAGTAAATTTTTATCTGCACTTTTTTCAAATAATACACAATTTAAATTAATTTGTTTGTGTTGCATTGAGCAATATCTAGCTGGAAGTTGTGACTCTGTTTTTCAGTTAAGGCTTGTTAAAAACCTGCATAGCCAGTGATAAGTGGGGGTAGTTTACTTCATTGTTATTCAGTTTCTGTCTTATACAAGTGGTACAGTGAATTATTTTCTGTTTAAACTGTGAGCTTTGGCCAGCTAAGACCTGCATGCAATCAACTGAATGCATAAGTGAAGTTAAGTAAATTTTATCTGCACTTTTTCAAATAATACACAATTTAAATTAATTTGTTTGTGTTGCATTGAGCAATATCTAGCTGGAAGTTGTGACTCTGTTTTTTCAGTTAAGGCTTGTTAAAAAACCTGCATAGCCAGTGATAAGTGGGGGTAGTTTACTTCATTGTTATTCAGTTTCTGTCTTATACAAGTGGTACAGTGAATTATTTTCTGTTTAAACTGTGAGCTTTGGCCAGCTAAGACCTGCATGCAATCAACTGAATGCATAAGTGAAGTTAAGTAAATTTTATCTGAACTTTTTACAAATAATACACAATTTAAATTAATTTGTTTGTGTTGCATTGAGCAATATCTAGCTGGAAGTTGTGACTCTGTTTTTTCAGTTAAGGCTTGTTAAAAAACCTGCATAGCCAGTGATAAGTGGAGGTAGTTTACTTCATTGTTATTCAGTTTCTGTCTTATACAAGTGGTACAGTGAATTATTTTCTGTTTAAACTGTGAGCTTTGGCCAGCTAAGACCTGCATGCAATCAACTGAATGCATAAGTGAAGTTAAGTAAATTTTTATCTGCACGTCTTTCAAATAATACACAATTTAAATTAATTTGTTTGTGTTGCATTGAGCAATATCTAGCTGGAAGTTGTGACTCTGTTTTTCAGTTAAGGCTTGTTAAAAAACCTGCATAGCCAGTGATAAGTGGGGTAGTTTACTTCATTGTTATTCAGTTTCTGTCTTATACAAGTGGTACAGTGAATTATTTTCTGTTTAAACTGTGAGCTTTGGCCAGCTAAGACCTGCATGCAATCAACTGAATGCATAAGTGAAGTTAAGTAAATTTTATCTGCACTTTTTCAAATAATACACAATTTAAATTAATTTGTTTGTGTTGCATTGAGCAATATCTAGCTGGAAGTTGTGACTCTGTTTTTTCAGTTAAGGCTTGTTAAAAAACCTGCATAGCCAGTGATAAGTGGGGGTAGTTTACTTCATTGTTATTCAGTTTCTGTCTTATACAAGTGGTACAGTGAATTATTTTCTGTTTAAACTGTGAGCTTTGGCCAGCTAAGACCTGCATGCAATCAACTGAATGCATAAGTGAAGTTAAGTAAATTTTTATCTGCACTTTTTTCAAATAATACACAATTTAAATTAATTTGTTTGTGTTGCATTGAGCAATATCTAGCTGGAAGTTGTGACTCTGTTTTTTCAGTTAAGGCTTGTTAAAAACCTGCATAGCCAGTGATAAGTGGGGGTAGTTTACTTCATTGTTATTCAGTTTCTGTCTTATACAAGTGGTACAGTGAATTATTTTCTGTTTAAACTGTGAGCTTTGGCCAGCTAAGACCTGCATGCAATCAACTGAATGCATAAGTGAAGTTAAGTAAATTTTATCTGCACTTTTTCAAATAATACACAATTTAAATTAATATGTTTGTGTTGCATTGAGCAATATCTAGCTGGAAGTTGTGACTCTGTTTTTTCAGTTAAGGCTTGTTAAAAACCTGCATAGCCAGTGATAAGTGGGGGTAGTTTACTTCATTGTTATTCAGTTTCTGTCTTATACAAGTGGTACAGTGAATTATTTTCTGTTTAAACTGTGAGCTTTGGCCAGCTAAGACCTGCATGCAATCAACTGAATGCATAAGTGAAGTTAAGTAAATTTTTATCTGCACTTTTTCAAATAATACACAATTTAAATTAATTTGTTTGTGTTGCATTGAGCAATATCTAGCTGGAAGTTGTGACTCTGTTTTTTCAGTTAAGGCTTGTTAAAAAACCTGCATAGCCAGTGATAAGTGGGGTAGTTTACTTCATTGTTATTCAGTTTCTGTCTTATACAAGTGGTACAGTGAATTATTTTCTGTTTAAACTGTGAGCTTTGGCCAGCTAAGACCTGCATGCAATCAACTGAATGCATAAGTGAAGTTAAGTAAATTTTTATCTGCACTTTTCAAATAATACACAATTTAAATTAATTTGTTTGTGTTGCATTGAGCAATATCTAGCTGGAAGTTGTGACTCTGTTTTTTCAGTTAAGGCTTGTTAAAAACCTGCATAGCCAGTGATAAGTGGAGGTAGTTTATTTCATTGTTATTCAGTTTCTGTCTTATACAAGTGGTACAGTGAATTATTTTCTGTTTAAACTGTGAGCTTTGGCCAGCTAAGACCTGCATGCAATCAACTGAATGCATATGTGAAGTTAAGTAAATTTTTATCTGCACTTTTTCAAATAATACACAATTTAAATTAATTTGTTTGTGTTGCATTGAGCAATATCTAGCTGGAAGTTGTGACTCTGTTTTTCAGTTAAGGCTTGTTAAAAAACCTGCATAGCCAGTGATAAGTGGGGGTAGTTTACTTCATTGTTATTCAGTTTCTGTCTTATACAAGTGGTACAGTGAATTATTTTCTGTTTAAACTGTGAGCTTTGGCCAGCTAAGACCTGCATGCAATCAACTGAATGCATAAGTGAAGTTAAGTAAATTTTTATCTGCACTTTTTTCAAATAATACACAATTTAAATTAATTTGTTTGTGTTGCATTGAGCAATATCTAGCTGGAAGTTGTGACTCTGTTTTTTCAGTTAAGGCTTGTTAAAAACCTGCATAGCCAGTGATAAGTGGGGGTAGTTTACTTCATTGTTATTCAGTTTCTGTCTTATACAAGTGGTACAGTGAATTATTTTCTGTTTAAACTGTGAGCTTTGGCCAGCTAAGACCTGCATGCAATCAACTGAATGCATAAGTGAAGTTAAGTAAATTTTATCTGCACTTTTTCAAATAATACACAATTTAAATTAATTTGTTTGTGTTGCATTGAGCAATATCTAGCTGGAAGTTGTGACTCTGTTTTTTCAGTTAAGGCTTGTTAAAAAACCTGCATAGCCAGTGATAAGTGGGGGTAGTTTACTTCATTGTTATTCAGTTTCTGTCTTATACAAGTGGTACAGTGAATTATTTTCTGTTTAAACTGTGAGCTTTGGCCAGCTAAGACCTGCATGCAATCAACTGAATGCATAAGTGAAGTTAAGTAAATTTTTATCTGCACTTTTTCAAATAATACACAATTTAAATTAATTTGTTTGTGTTGCATTGAGCAATATCTAGCTGGAAGTTGTGACTCTGTTTTTCAGTTAAGGCTTGTTAAAAACCTGCATAGCCAGTGATAAGTGGGGGTAGTTTACTTCATTGTTATTCAGTTTCTGTCTTATACAAGTGGTACAGTGAATTATTTTCTGTTTAAACTGTGAGCTTTGGCCAGCTAAGACCTGCATGCAATCAACTGAATGCATAAGTGAAGTTACGTAAATTTTTATCTGCACTTTTTCAAATAATACACAATTTAAATTAATTTGTTTGTGTTGCATTGAGCAATATCTAGCTGGAAGTTGTGACTCTGTTTTTTCAGTTAAGGCTTGTTAAAAACCTGCATAGCCAGTGATAAGTGGGGGTAGTTTACTTCATTGTTATTCAGTTTCTGTCTTATACAAGTGGTACAGTGAATTATTTTCTGTTTAAACTGTGAGCTTTGGCCAGCTAAGACCTGCATGCAATCAACTGAATGCATAAGTGAAGTTAAGTAAATTTTTATCTGCACTCTTTCCAAATAATACACAATTTAAATTAATTTGCTTGTGTTGCATTGAGCAATATCTAGCTGGAAGTTGTGACTCTGTTTTTTCAGTTAAGGCTTGTTAAAAACCTGCATAGCCAGTGATAAGTGGGGGTAGTTTACTTCATTGTTATTCAGTTTCTGTCTTATACAAGTGGTACAGTGAATTATTTTCTGTTTAAACTGTGAGCTTTGGCCAGCTAAGACCTGCATGCAATCAACTGAATGCATAAGTGAAGTTAAGTAAATTTTTATCTGCACTTTTTTAAATAATACACAATTTAAATTAATTTGTTTGTGTTGCATTGAGCAATATCTAGCTGGAAGTTGTGACTCTGTTTTTCAGTTAAGGCTTGTTAAAAACCTGCATAGCCAGTGATAAGTGGGGTAGTTTACTTCATTGTTATTCCAGTTTCTGTCTTATACAAGTGGTACAGTGAATTATTTTCTGTTTAAACTGTGAGCTTTGGCCAGCTAAGACCTGCATGCAATCAACTGAATGCATAAGTGAAGTTAAGTAAATTTTTATCTGCACTTTTTCAAATAATACACAATCTAAATTAATTTGTTTGTGTTGCATTGAGCAATATCTAGCTGGAAGTTGTGACTCTGTTTTTTCAGTTAAGGCTTGTTAAAAACCTGCATAGCCAGTGATAAGTGGGGGTAGTTTACTTCATTGTTATTCAGTTTCTGTCTTATACAAGTGGTACAGTGAATTATTTTCTGTTTAAACTGTGAGCTTTGGCCAGCTAAGACCTGCATGCAATCAACTGAATGCATAAGTGAAGTTAAGTAAATTTTATCTGCACTTTTTCAAATAATACACAATTTAAATTAATTTGTTTGTGTTGCATTGAGCAATATCTAGCTGGAAGTTGTGACTCTGTTTTTTCAGTTAAGGCTTGTTAAAAACCTGCATAGCCAGTGATAAGTGGGGGTAGTTTACTTCATTGTTATTCAGTTTCTGTCTTATACAAGTGGTACAGTGAATTATTTTCTGTTTAAACTGTGAGCTTTGGCCAGCTAAGACCTGCATGCAATCAACTGAATGCATAAGTGAAGTTAAGTAAATTTTTATCTGCACTTTTTCAAATAATACACAATTTAAATTAATTTGTTTGTGTTGCATTGAGCAATATCTAGCTGGAAGTTGTGACTCTTTTTTCAGTTAAGGCTTGTTAAAAAACCTGCATAGCCAGTGATCTGTGGGGTAGTTTACTTCATTGTTATTCAGTTTCTGTCTTATACAAGTGGTACAGTGAATTATTTTCTGTTTAAACTGTGAGCTTTGGCCAGCTAAGACCTGCATGCAATCAACTGAATGCATAAGTGAAGTTAAGTAAATTTTTATCTGCACTTTTTTCAAATAATACACAATTTAAATTAATTTGTTTGTGTTGCATTGAGCAATATCTAGCTGGAAGTTGTGACTCTGTTTTTTCAGTTAAGGCTTGTTAAAAACCTGCATAGCCAGTGATAAGTGGGGGTAGTTTACTTCATTGTTATTCAGTTTCTGTCTTATACAAGTGGTACAGTGAATTATTTTCTGTTTAAACTGTGAGCTTTGGCCAGCTAAGACCTGCATGCAATCAACTGAATGCATAAGTGAAGTTAAGTAAATTTTTATCTGCACTTTTTCAAATAATACACAATTTAAATTAATTTGTTTGTGTTGCATTGAGCAATATCTAGCTGGAAGTTGTGACTCTGTTTTTTCAGTTAAGGCTTGTTAAAAAACCTGCATAGCCAGTGATAAGTGGGGTAGTTTACTTCATTGTTATTCAGTTTCTGTCTTATACAAGTGGTACAGTGAATTATTTTCTGTTTAAACTGTGAGCTTTGGCCAGCTAAGACCTGCATGCAATCAACTGAATGCATAAGTGAAGTTAAGTAAATTTTTATCTGCACTTTTTTCAAATAATACACAATTTAAATTAATTTGTTTGTGTTGCATTGAGCAATATCTAGCTGGAAGTTGTGACTCTGTTTTTTCAGTTAAGGCTTGTTAAAAACCTGCATAGCCAGTGATAAGTGGGGGTAGTTTACTTCATTGTTATTCAGTTTCTGTCTTATACAAGTGGTACAGTGAATTATTTTCTGTTTAAACTGTGAGCTTTGGCCAGCTAAGACCTGCATGCAATCAACTGAATGCATAAGTGAAGTTAAGTAAATTTTTATCTGCACTTTTTCAAATAATACACAATTTAAATTAATTTGTTTGTGTTGCATTGAGCAATATCTAGCTGGAAGTTGTGACTCTGTTTTTTCAGTTAAGGCTTGTTAAAAAACCTGCATAGCCAGTGATAAGTGGGGGTAGTTTACTTCATTGTTATTCAGTTTCTGTCTTATACAAGTGGTACAGTGAATTATTTTCTGTTTAAACTGTGAGCTTTGGCCAGCTAAGACCTGCATGCAATCAACTGAATGCATAAGTGAAGTTAAGTAAATTTTTATCTGCACTTTTTCAAATAAGACACAATTTAAATTAATTTGTTTGTGTTGCATTGAGCAATATCGAGCTGGAAGTTGTGACTCTGTTTTTTCAGTTAAGGCTTGTTAAAAAACCTGCATAGCCAGTTATAAGTGGGGTAGTTTACTTCATTGTTATTCAGTTTCTGTCTTATACAAGTGGTACAGTGAATTATTTTCTGTTTAAACTGTGAGCTTTGGCCAGCTAAGACCTGCATGCAATCAACTGAATGCATAAGTGAAGTTACGTAAATTTTTATCTGCACTTTTTCAAATAATACACAATTTAAATTAATTTGTTTGTGTTGCATTGAGCAATATCTAGCTGGAAGTTGTGACTCTGTTTTTTCAGTTAAGGCTTGTTAAAAAACCTGCATAGCCAGTGATAAGTGGGGGTAGTTTACTTCATTGTTATTCAGTTTCTGTCTTATACAAGTGGTACAGTGAATTATTTTCTGTTTAAACTGTGAGCTTTGGCCAGCTAAGACCTGCATGCAATCAACTGAATGCATAAGTGAAGTTAAGTAAATTTTATCTGCACTTTTTTCAAATAATACACAATTTAAATTAATTTGTTTGTGTTGCATTGAGCAATATCTAGCTGGAAGTTGTGACTCTGTTTTTTCAGTTAAGGCTTGTTAAAAACCTGCATAGCCAGTGATAAGTGGGGGTAGTTTACTTCATTGTTATTCAGTTTCTGTCTTATACAAGTGGTACAGTGAATTATTTTCTGTTTAAACTGTGAGCTTTGGCCAGCTAAGACCTGCATGCAATCAACTGAATGCATAAGTGAAGTTAAGTAAATTTTTATCTGCACTTTTTCAAATAAGACACAATTTAAATTAATTTGTTTGTGTTGCATTGAGCAATATCGAGCTGGAAGTTGTGACTCTCTTTTTACAGTTAAGGCTTGTTAAAGACCTGCATAGCCAGTGATAAGTGGGGGTAGTTTACTTCATTGTTATTCAGTTTCTGTCTTATACAAGTGGTACAGTGAATTATTTTCTGTTTAAACTGTGAGCTTTGGCCAGCTAAGACCTGCATGCAATCAACTGAATGCATAAGTGAAGTTACGTAAATTTTTATCTGCACTTTTTCAAATAATACACAATTTAAATTAATTTGTTTGTGTTGCATTGAGCAATATCTAGCTGGAAGTTGTGACTCTGTTTTTTCAGTTAAGGCTTGTTAAAAACCTGCATAGCCAGTGATAAGTGGGGGTAGTTTACTTCATTGTTATTCAGTTTCTGTCTTATACAAGTGGTACAGTGAATTATTTTCTGTTTAAACTGTGAGCTTTGGCCAGCTAAGACCTGCATGCAAACAACTGAATGCATAAGTGAAGTTAAGTAAATTTTTATCTGCACTTTTTCAAATAATACACAATTTAAATTAATTTGTTTGTGTTGCATTGAGCAATATCTAGCTGGAAGTTGTGACTCTGTTTTTCAGTTAAGGCTTGTTAAAAACCTGCATAGCCAGTGATAAGTGGGGTAGTTTACTTCATTGTTATTCAGTTTCTGTCTTATACAAGTGGTACAGTGAATTATTTTCTGTTTAAACTGTGAGCTTTGGCCAGCTAAGACCTGCATGCAATCAACTGAATGCATAAGTGAAGTTAAGTAAATTTTATCTGAACTTTTTTCATATAATACACAATTTAAATTAGTTTGTTTGTGTTGCATTGAGCAATATCTAGCTGGAAGTTGTGACTCCGTTTTTTCAGTTAAGGCTTGTTAAAAAACCTGCATAGCCAGTGATAAGTGGGGTAGTTTACTTCATTGTTATTCAGTTTCTGTCTTATACAAGTGGTACAGTGAATTATTTTCTGTTTAAACTGTGAGCTTTGGCCAGCTAAGACCTGCATGCAATCAACTGAATGCATAAGTGAAGTTAAGTAAATTTTTATCTGCACTTTTTTCAAATAATACACAATTTAAATTAATTTGTTTGTGTTGCATTGAGCAATATCTAGCTGGAAGTTGTGACTCTGTTTTTTCAGTTAAGGCTTGTTAAAAACCTGCATAGCCAGTGATAAGTGGGGTAGTTTACTTCATTGTTATTCAGTTTCTGTCTTATACAAGTGGTACAGTGAATTATTTTCTGTTTAAACTGTGAGCTTTGGCCAGCTAAGACCTGCATGCAATCAACTGAATGCATAAGTGAAGTTAAGTAAATTTTATCTGCACTTTTTCAAATAATACACAATTTAAATTAATTTGTTTGTGTTGCATTGAGCAATATCTAGCTGGAAGTTGTGACTCTGTTTTTTCAGTTAAGGCTTGTTAAAAACCTGGATAGCCAGTGATAAGTGGGGTAATTTACTTCATTGTTATTCAGTTTCTGTCTTATACAAGTGGTACAGTGAATTATTTTCTGTTTAAACTGTGAGCTTTGGCCAGCTAAGACCTGCATGCAATCAACTGAATGCATAAGTGAAGTTAAGTAAATTTTTATCTGCACTTTTTCAAATAATACACAATTTAAATTAATTTGTTTGTGTTGCATTGAGCAATATCTAGCTGGAAGTTGTGACTCTGTTTTTTCAGTTAAGGCTTGTTAAAAACCTGCATAGCCAGTGATAAGTGGGGTAGTTTACTTCATTGTTATTCAGTTTCTGTCTTATACAAGTGGTACAGTGAATTATTTTCTGTTTAAACTGTGAGCTTTGGCCAGCTAAGACCTGCATGCAATCAACTGAATGCATAAGTGAAGTTAAGTAAATTTTATCTGCACTTTTTCAAATAATACACAATTTAAATTAATTTGTTTGTGTTGCATTGAGCAATATCTAGCTGGAAGTTGTGACTCTGTTTTTCAGTTAAGGCTTGTTAAAAACCTGCATAGCCAGTGATAAGTGGGGTAATTTACTTCATTGTTATTCAGTTTCTGTCTTATACAAGTGGTACAGTGAATTATTTTCTGTTTAAACTGTGAGCTTTGGCCAGCTAAGACCTGCATGCAATCAACTGAATGCATAAGTAAAGTTAAGTAAATTTTTATCTGCACTTTTTCAAATAATACACAATTTAAATTAATTTGTTTGTGTTGCATTGAGCAATATCTAGCTGGAAGTTGTGACTCTGTTTTTTCAGTTAAGGCTTGTTAAAAAACCCGCATAGCCAGTGATAAGTGGGGGTAGTTTACTTAATTGTTATTCAGTTTCTGTCTTATACAAGTGGTACAGTGAATTATTTTCTGTTTAAACTGTGAGCTTTGGCCAGCTAAGACCTGCATGCAATCAACTGAATGCATAAGTGAAGTTAAGTAAATTTTTATCTGCACTTTTTCAAATAATACACAATTTAAATTAATTTGTTTGTGTTGCATTGAGCAATATCTAGCTGGAAGTTGTGACTCTGTTTTTTCAGTTAAGGCTTGTTAAAAAACCCGCATAGCCAGTGATAAGTGGGGGTAGTTTACTTAATTGTTATTCAGTTTCTGTCTTATACAAGTGGTACAGTGAATTATTTTCTGTTTAAACTGTGAGCTTTGGCCAGCTAAGACCTGCATGCAATCAACTGAATGCATAAGTGAAGTTAAGTAAATTTTTATCTGCACTTTTTCAAATAATACACAATTTAAATTAATTTGTTTGTGTTGCATTGAGCAATATCTAGCTGGAAGTTGTGACTCTGTTTTTTCAGTTAAGGCTTGTTAAAAAACCTGCATAGCCAGTGATAAGTGGGGGTAGTTTACTTCATTGTTATTCAGTTTCTGTCTTATACAAGTGGTACAGTGAATTATTTTCTGTTTAAACTGTGAGCTTTGGCCAGCTAAGACCTGCATGCAATCAACTGAATGCATAAGTGAAGTTAAGTAAATTTTTATCTGCACTTTTTTCAAATAATACACAATTTAAATTAATTTGTTTGTGTTGCATTGAGCAATATCTAGCTGGAAGTTGTGACTCTGTTTTTTCAGTAGGTCCCCACCCACCCTCCCTGTTTTTGTTTTGGTGTTAATCTTGGTGGCTTTGAAACTGCCCGCCCCTCTTGTAAATTTGCACTTGGATACTCCTCCTGGGCCCATCTCATTTGCTCACTCAAAAAAAAAAAATGTATCTGCTTTTACTGTATTTGTGTTTCTTCCTACTTTATTTTGCTTTTGCGTCATCTTAAAAGTACTCAATTGTATTTATTACTGCTTGGTGTAACTCATTCTAAGCCTTTTAGTTTAAGCACTTGGGCTTCAGACCAGTTGTTTTACATTAAGAAGGTTTGTGGTCTGCACTGTAGTGGCAGAACAGGTAGCTTACATCCTTCTAAGTTGGGAACTGCTGATTGAGGGCTCAGTGTCTGTTATTCTAAAAGTGTATTAATTCTGGTTTAAGCACTTGGGCTTCAGGCCAGTTATTTTACATTAAGAGGGTCCGTGGTCTGCACTCTTGTGGGAGGAGAGGCTGGACTCTGCCCTTCTGAGCTGGGAATTTCTGGTTAAAGGCTTATAGTGCCTGCATATTTGAACTGCTTCTTACTGAATTTGGTACACCTTGTTTGCTGTAGCATAGACTAGATCCAGGCCTGCTGAATCTAGCTTTGTTTGTATAACTTGAGCACTAATCCAGGCATTCTTTAAAGTATTCAATTGTATTTATTACTGCTTGGTAGTAACTTGATTAAAGTGTAGCTATCATTCTAAGTCTTTTGGATTAAGCACTTGGGCTTCAGACCAGTTGTTTTACATTAGGAAGGTTTGTGGCCTGCACTGTGGTGGCAGGACAGGTAGCTTACATCCTTCTAAGTTGGGAACTGCTGATTGAGGGCTCAGTGTCTGTTATTCTAAAAGTGTATTAGTTCTGGTTTAAGCACTTGGGCTTCAGGCCAGTTATTTTACATTAAGAAGGTTTGTGGTCTGCACTCTTGTGGGAGGAGAGGCTGGACTCTGCCCTTCTGAGCTGGGAATTTCTGGTTAAAGGCTTATAGTGCCTGCATATTTGAACTGTTTCTTACTGAAATTGGTACACCTTGTTTGCTGTAGCATAGACTAGATCCAGGCCTGCTGAATCTAGCTTTGTTTGTATGCTTGTTGTTGTTTGCTTGTTATTTCCCTGAAACGCTAATTCCACCTAAAACGCAACTTTTCAGTGCTTTTGTGGATCCCTAGTGATATCTGCATTGCTTACTGTACTTATTTCCTTGTTTCACTTGAAAGAAAGTTACTGTTTGTCATTTTTGCATTTAAGTTACCTGTAACACATTGCATTTAAGTTACCTGGCACTTGCTCACTAAAGCAATTATATAAGACAGCACTAAAAAATTAAAAGCACTACACCCTCACAAACTCCCCTTGAGTACCTTGTTCCCCATTGGCCCTTTTTTCAATTATAAAGGAATTCCCAATACTATTCTAGCATGTCCAAAGGTCAGTTGTCAATCTCCTCTCGGTCCAGCTGGTGAATCTGGGAATCTTGAGGCAATGTTACAACTGCCTCATGTACACAGACAACCCTCTCCTCCTCCCAACAAATTCCAACACATGTGAGAGATGCAACCATATAGCCAAACTGGTGGCTAAGCTCTCTCAACTCAGTACTGGCGTAACCAGTCAGGAGGAGAAGGAAACCACACTCACTACAATTCCAGTCTCACATAGACCTACCACGACAGCAAACCAAACACATAAACACACAAAACATACTCGGAGGCTCTAAATAAAAATCTGCCTAAGCAGCAGAGACCTCCAAAGCAGACACCCAAGCAACCACTACCCCAAAACAAAACACGTGCAACACATAGCTCACAAAGCCAGTGTGCCAAACAGTCACAGCCCTTAAGGCTAAACAACACACCTGATACACTTGTAATAGGTGACTCTATCATCAGGCACACTGACGTCCCACTCACCAGGCTGAACAAGGAGAAGGTCACAGTGAGCTGCCTGTCGGGCGCTAGGATCCGCCACATAACACAAGCACTCAGGTCACTCCAAGGCAAGTACAAATATGACTCAGTCATTGTCCATGCTGCTGTGAATGACCTGACTCGTACCTCCCTGGACTACATGAAAAGAGACATAGAGGAGCTCTCTGAGCATGTAGCCCAGGCCAGTATGACCCTGACCTTGAGTAGCATCTTACCCTCACCAAGAATGATGCCACAATATGAAGACAAGATGATCAATTTCAACAATTGGCTTAAGTATTGGTGTCATTCAAAGGGGATCCAATGCCTGTCAGCCTGGGATGACATGCTCGACAAGCCATGATGCTTCGCTAGGGATGGCTTGCACCTGTCACCCCTGGGCTTTCGGATATTGGCAAAGGCTCTTGCTACCCCCATAGTGCCTTTTTAGGCAAGGCTCAAAAGACAAACCCACCTCCATAGGTGTCACAAGGGATAAGAAACTAAGAGTAATGCTACTCAACGCCAGAAGTCTAAACCTCAAGATGCACGCACTCAAAACCTCTCCTTAGCATGGAGAACATCGATATCTGTGCAGTAACAGAAACCTGGTTCAAGGCTCCTGAGAGCACCCCAGCACTACCAGGTTATACCTCATACCATGCTTTTCAGCCCCAAAACTTGGACCGAACCACAAAAGGAGGAGTATCAATATTCGTCAAAGATACCCACACCTCCAGGTTGGTGGCACAGCACGAAGCATCAGAGACTATCCATGTGCAACTAACAGTGGGTAAAACTGCCTTCCAGTTTATAGCCTGCTACAGACCACCCTCCCAAACCCAGGAACCCCACTCAGCCTTCCTGAGAACACTGGAAAATATGAAGGTCTCTCCAAACACCATTATATTGGGCGACTTCAACTACCCAAACATAGACTGGGAGCATTACTCTAGCTCCAACACCCTAGCCCAAAGGTTCCTAGAATTTATAAACTCAAATGCTATGGAACAACTTGTTACCACTCCCACAAGAGGGGAAAACATACTGGACCTGATCATCACCAACATGGGGACTCTATGCTCCAGACCAGAAGTGTATCCCTCACTGGTAAGATCAGACCATAAACTAATCTCACTGGATATTCACATCCCGACCCCACCCCCTGCCCAGAAAACCACAGTGAAAAACTTCTCTAAAGCAAATTTCACACTCCTCAAAACCGAGGTGGAATCCTTCAAAGCCCCATGGCCTGTGGAAAATACGGCCCAGACCGCAGAATCCTTTATAAACGCATTCTATGAACACCTTCAGGAATGCATGGATCATGCAATCCCAAATAAAACCAAGACCCAATCCTCCAAAGGCAGACGTCCTGTCTGGTGGACCCCAGCCATAAACAAACTATACAATAAAAGGAGGAAGCTACTACATGATGGAGCAAAATCCCAAAAAGGGAAGGCATCTCTGATCAGTATTAGCAAAAAACTACGGGCACTCATAAAATCATCTAAGGCCAGCTTAGAGAGAAAAATTGCACAGGACACTAAGGATAATAACAAGGCTTTCTTTAGTTATGTTAAGAACCTGGGTGGGAATTCCCAGATATGCTCAGAATTAGTCCAAAATGACAAAAAATACACCGAACCCACAGGCATTGCCAACATCCTAGCTGACAGGTTCAGCGCAAACTTCTCCCCCCCTCCCCAACAAAAGTGCAAATATCTATCCCAGCAGAGTGCTGCCCCCCTGACATCTCAGATGCTCAGGTAAGAGCTGCCCCCTCCAAAGCAAAAAAACACAGCATCAATGGGACCAGACGGTGTCCCGGGCTGCATCCTACATGAACTCCAAGAAGAGCTAAACCCAAACATAAAACTACTGTTCAATCTCAGCCTTACTACAGGATATGTACCCAAAGAGTGGCGTACAGCAACAGTGGTCCCTCTCCACAAAGGTGGTGCCTCAACGGATCCTGGAAACTATCGCCCCATAAGCCTGACTAGCTTGGTCTGCAAAGCTATGGAAAGGATCATCATGGACCTCATAAATAAAGATATTGGGGACCTACAGACACTGGATCCTACCCAGTTCGGCTTTGTTAAGGGCAGATCCTGCCTCTTAAACCTGGTCGATTTATTTGAAACCAGTCACCAAGGCCATTGACGAGGGGAAGGTGGTCCACACAGCCTACCTGGACCTCGCAAAAGCCTTCGATACAATACCCCACTTGGGCATTATAGATAAGCTCACCAGCTTAAATATAAACCCCTATGTCACTAGATGGGTTGCAAACTGGCTCGAGGACAGAACCCACATGGTTAGAATTGTTGGAGCCATGTCAGACTCCAAACCAGTTACAAGTGGCATCCTACATGGCTCAGTCCTGGGACCTCTCTTGTTCAGTATATATTTCTCGGAGGTACAGGCCAACACGGAAGGACTGTGGCTGACCAAGTTCGCAGATGACTGCAAACTGGGTGCCATAATCGACTCTCCAGCTGAAACAAGCATCCTCCAAAAGGGCATTATAGAAACAGACAACTGGTGCCAGAGCCATGGCCTCAAGCTAAATGCCAAAAAGTGTATAGTCATCCCCTTTGGCAAAAACAAAGTGCCCACAAATTACCACATAGGTGGTAATCCATTAGGTACAGAAGAAGTAATTAGGGACCTGGGGACCCAAGTTGATAGCAATCTCTCATTTGACAACCACGTGGCCAAAGTGGTTAGAAAAACATTTTATATAGCCCACCTAATCATGAAGGGATTCACATCTAGATCAGGGGAGGTCATCGTGCCTCTTTACTCATCCCTCATCAGGCCCATAATTGAGTACAATGCCCCTTTTGGGATGTACCTTACCAGACACCTGCAGCAACTGGAAAGACCCCAAAAGTATCTCACCAAGAGGATCAAAGGGCTCAAACAGATGCCATATGCTGCCCGGTTAAAAAACTCCAGCTCTACTCAGTGGCATACCGCCTGCTCAGAGGCGATCTGTGCCTGACGTATAAAGCCATGTCCAACCCAGAATTAATGGACATGCTGCACCTCAGAAAATCCAAATCCCATCGAGCTACGCGCTCAAGAGACTTGAACCTCAGCACTGAAATATGTAGGACATGCTGGAGGAACAGATTCGTAACCCAGAGGCTCCCTTCACTCTGGAATAAAATCCCAGTCCAGGTTAGGCAGAGTCCCTCATTGACTCTCTTCAAGAGGAATCTTGATGAGTGGATGGGAGATCATAGGTTTACCCCGGGTATCACTTCTATGTCACTGTTAGACAGAGGCACAGTATACTAACCTCGAAAAAGGGCATAGCAAAATTAATTTAAAATGGGTGGCGAAAGCCAAACACACTCTGGCTAGGCTTATAAATGCCCTAGGGCAGATAGCCTAGTATGAACCTATGAACCTATAATAGCAAACCAAAGGAGGAGGAAGGGCAATTCCAGTCAGACTTAGCAATACTATTTTGCCAAGAGAGTGGGTGAACTGCAGAATAACCTGCTTGGTGGAGTGCAACTCAATGAACAGATTAAGAACTTTGAGGAATAAGGGAACTCAGATGTGTATGATGTTTTAGTTATATAGTCTTTATCAAACAATATCAGGCAGATTTAGAAGACCACCACCCTCCCTTCCAGCATCTTGAGGTGTTCATATTAACAAAAATAGTAATTTAAACACAGGAGCTTGAGGCTATGGGTAGCACTTACTGGTCCTAATGGCTTAACTATTAATTTATGCCAATTTTGGTTACTTACTGATGCATAAGTTAAAGGATGGATTCTTTTAGGAAAAATCATCTCTAATATCATCTATTAGAAAATTTTAATCCAGAGTTAAAAGCCATAAATGTGATACTGCCTGAAATAAAACATGGATAAATGTCCATATATTTATTTATTTTTTATTTTATGTTTCCATTTGTTGATTGGGATAATCCAACTGGACTAGAAGCGTTTTTTTTCAACATAGATAAGAGGAGAAAAACTCCACAAAGAAATATGACAGTTACAATATGGTGCATAGTTACAACACTTGTCAGATTAGGAGTTACACAGAAATAAGAAATATGAGCAATACTATATATGTACAAGCATGTTGATTTAGTAATTAACACTGAATTAAAACTTATCTACCTATCTACCTACATTTATCTGTTACTTATATTTCTTATTTAAAGATTTATACATTATTTACTATTTATATTGTTTCAAAATTTTTATTTTGTGTATAAATGTAATTTAGTAAATACAGCACATTACCTTTTGGTAATTAGAGTGCACCTGGGGATGATAGTATCAAGGGAAAAGGTAAGTTAGTATGTAAACAGTTGCTTGTCTAGTCAAGATGAATTAGACGAACATTGTGGGTTCTGTTCAAGCAGCTTTATTATGTACAAACACATTAGAAATGAAGCTAAATAACTTTAACTTGTATACAACTAGCTGTCTCATACATAGCTGTTCACACTCTGGCTGTACTCACAAAATGGCACTGAAGCTAGCACGTGCTTGCTATTTATATGCATGTTCAGGTCTTAGAAATGCTTCTTAAAGGTACAACACACGCTATTCTACATAAGCCTTTAAGTAACATGAAGAGAAAATGGGATGATAGTCTTAAGGGAAAATTAGGTTAGTTGGTACACAAGCCTTTAATTAGCACCAAAGCGAGAACAGGAGTAAAATATTTAAGGACACAAATGAAAGGAAGATAACATTTTTTTAATAAGGGAAGTATGCAAAACGTATAGACTTGATAGTGAAAGACCTGAAACACCCATACACACACACACACACACACACACACACACACACACACACACACACACACACACATACATATAGATATCTATATATCAATATCTATATGTGAACGTGTGTGTGTGTGTTTACAACCCATGCACCTGCAATATGACATATATATTAAATGGCGCAGTGGTGCAGCGGTTCTCGCCTCACAGCAAGAGGATCCCCGGTTCGATTCTCGGCTGGAGTGCCTTGTGTGTGGAGTATGCACGTCTTTCCTGTGTTCGTGTGGGTTTTCTCTGTGTACTCCAGTTTCCTCCCACGTTACAAAGACATGCATCTGGAGTATTTCTCCCCAGGCCTCTGCTGAAAATTGGCTTTGTTCCAAGTCTGACTTTCCCGGTAAACAAATGTTAAATAAATAATTAATTAATTAAATATATATGAATTATATCTGAGGAATACTTTGGTTTATAGGTTACATTTGTAGGGGATTCTTGCATGGTTGCTAAAACTACAGCTCAAGACATATTCAGAAACTGACACAGCTAAATTTGCAGTTACTGTCATGTTTTAAACTGTGACTGGATTTCTGTTTTTATTTAGCCTTTAGGCAGCCATACAGGTCTCTGTCAGTCGGCAAATCAATTTACATATATCTGTCTTTGGTCATGGAGATAACTCATTTAATAAAGAGTGATGCATTTCTAGAAACAAAAAGGACATTTTGTCATCTAGTGCTTCCCTTGAAGGGTGTCCCACTGTCTGTTTTTGTTCCATAAATGTGGATCAGGTCTGGGTGAATTACTCTGTGTTCTGCTTATGGTCAGTCTCATTGTCTCTGTATAAATGAAGGCAGAGAAATAGACTGACCATGTATGACTAACTCCAAGCCAAAGAACTGAGCATTATGACCTGACAGTACACTACAGTTGCTCTGGATTAGTAAAGAAGGAAACAAGCCTCTCTTTTTATTATTCCTTGAAAGGCATAGTATGATTGTGGATGATTTGAGGCCACTGAAGTCGCTTGACTATTCATGATTTGAATAAAGGACTTGGGAAGAAATGTCTAAACTGTCAGATGGTGAACAGCTGTGTGGGACTGAATTCACAACTAGAATTGGCTGTGGATGTCTGAATCTTGGACTGTAGACTGGCAGTTCAGTCCTTGGTCACGGCGAGTCATATGACTGCATGTAACACAAGCCTTGAAACTGAATAAGTTTGCTTTGAGTGAGCCTAAGATTATGGCCTGAGCTTGGATAACTGAGTCAAGTCCTATGTATAAATGAATTAATTCTGCAGCATGAATCCACCAAAGGATTTCTAAAAAAAGGCCAGTATATACTATGGACATACACAAGAAGTCCAATGAATCTCAGACATGTTATTTTATAAAGATAACTAGCTCCTTGACTCTGCGTCTTCTGCGTTTTAACTTGTTTCACTGGACAGCTGTTGTGTATTTTGAATATAAGTGAATCCACCTTTGTGGGATTTATACCTAGTTCCTTATTTCTTATGTGTTGATATTAAGCAGATTGTACCCCAGAACAGTAATCTTCATTGGAGCATTTAGATGTCATGCAAAGAGGGGAATTCGGCTTTATAGATAGATTCTGTTTATAAACACAATAATTAATATAATAAAAAACACAAACAATGTTTTATGTTCTCCAGCAATCTTTTAAGTTCTATGTCCAGAAAACAAGTTTAATGTAGAAATTTTGTTTCTTTTTCATCCAAAGCAACTACTCATACCAAGCATTTTTAAACTAGAATTACCTATTGTCTATTTTCACACAGCATTCCTGATTTTGACAATCGTGTCCTGTGAGATCACATTAAAATGCAAATGTCCTGTAATGTAGAGAAGAAAATTATTTTCTAGCCTCCTTTTTAATGTTACAGAAGAATACAGTATTACATTTAAAAATGATTGTATGATGCAACCTACAAAACAGTACAATGTTCTTACAACAGTGGGAAATGATTTTAATAATAAAACGAGCAAGTCCTTTAATTTGGCTGAGGCTGTAGTTATCCTGTAAAATATAATATTTCACTAAGAAATGTCACAGTTTATGCATCCAGAAAGGTTGCCTGTGAAATTCCTGGAAAAGCATCACCAATAAAAATATATAATATGTGATCACATTGTTTAAGAGATTTAAAAAAGCTGTGGTTGTCTTTCTACAATGCTTGATGGTGAGGCTGGCTGTTAGATCTGTTAAGAACTGTGAGGTTTTCATGTTTGACTTGTCTTATCTTGGTTGGTTTCTTGTCCAGTATCTCTTTTTTATTCACGGTATTCCGTTTCACTGAAAATTAAACAAATAATAGGATGTAAATTTAAGGCAGCATCTTCATGCATGTACAAAACATTGTTTGCATAACTGTACCGTTTTATAGCAGACATTTTCTGTAATCTCCTGCCATTCTCAATGTTCTTCTAGTAGGTGACCTGAGTTTGGTAAAAGATTTAGGCTGCCTGGACACTGGGATGGATGAGGAATAATCAGACATTAAACTAAAGCTGTTGTTCTCAGGCAAAATTAACCATGGACTTGCAAGGGGGATCCCATGATAAAAAACTCATATATCACAGCTCCTTCTTCTGTGAGAAAGAGACCTAAATACATAAAATCCATCATTTTATAAGTGTCTACTCCTACAATGTGGAGAGAAAAAAGTAGCTGGCTCCCTGGAGAAGGGACGGGGCATCCACCTGTGGTACTGATAGCCTGTCTTATTATGGACTTCAGCAGGCTGGCCAGAGAGGGAGAGGAGTGACAAGTCTTCTGCCCGCTCTCTTCTTCGGGGGGGGGTGCTTGGTGAAAAGGGGGAATGTCTTGTGGGAGCACATCCCATCAATGAATCTCATGTGGAGACTAGGAATCTGAGAAGAGGCAGATATATTCAAAAGGGGCAGGGTTGCCCGTGGGGTTATGTCACTGGTGGGAGAGATTAATGTCCCTTCTCTGTGTCCATTGCATGCATACCCAATAATCAGTTACCTGGAATTATGTAAAGGAAGGTTAGACACATATGAAACAATCGTCAGTCATTCTGCCATAAAGAAAGCTGAAATTTCTACCATAGAAAGTGAGACAGAGAGAGAGAGAATGCAAAGTGAAGGGTTGGGGTGGGAAAAAATGTACATATAAAAAATGTAACAATAAAAACTCTGTGGCTGATAGTGCTGCAGCAGGCATCCATTATCCACTCCTATTCTCCACTATAGAGAATGGACCACTAATAATGATAGCTGATAAACTCATGCACACATCATGTGCCTATTGACTATTGACTAACAGTATTTTTTAAACACCTTTATCAAAATTATCACTTATGATATAAATGTAAAAACATATATACATACATACATAAAAATAAAAGAAAACAAACCACATTAACATTTTTCATTTATGCAATATACATTAGGCAGTAATGGAGATCACTGGCTCGCACCTGAGGTTTATCATAGGATCATAGGAGGTTACTAGGCTGTTGGCCCTAGGGCCTTTACAAGCCTAGTCATGTTATACCCTTGTTCCCTTGTAGACCTAGTCTATATTTGCAATGAGAATCTAAGATCAGCACCGGTTGCGAATTTAAGATCAGCACTGGCTGCCCCTGTAGTGTAGCTGTCAAGCTGCAGTGATCGCTTAACATGAGAGCTGACACTACAGTGGTCTCTAAAGATTTTTGGCAGTTTAGATTGTTTAGAAGTTGCTTTTTTTACCTGTCATATGACATTTTTTTCAAGAGTCTTAACTTAAAGTTACCATTGCACAAGTCACTGCTCTTTTAATGCTAAATAAGCCTTCTTATATAGCAGGATCCAGAAACTTTTACAGTACATAATGACAACATTTATGTGACTTTCATGCAGTGAGACAAGAATTTAAACATATCTGGCTGCTTAAAATAAAGTAATCCCTTTTTGGAAGAACCTATATGTTTTAGGCTGGTTAGAGTATTGAGGACCTGAAAAACATTGGTTATGAGATGGGAGGAACATGCAAGATGAAGTGAAACATCTGTAATCCATTCCTCTTAACTGTCCTTGGTTTTCTGTTATATTGTTTCCCCTTACCTAATAGAATACTGAATTTTCTACAAATCGCAAACGATACAGTTAAACAGAATCAGTCATTAGAGTTTCATACTTCTCATTGTTCAGAAAATGAACATTAATATAAATCTGTACTAATATTTAAGTAGATTATAGTAATACCTGGAAATTGTCCCTGGTTTTCGACCTCTGTATTCCCATTATATTTGGCTTTATCCAGAAATTTTGAGCAAAGAAATTGAGAGTTATGATTACAACGGTTTACTATGGTATGGTTGAACTGGACCCCCATCAAGTGATGGGATCATCGATCCACGTCGGCGAAAACGACAATGTCAAATTCCGACATTGTAGAAATATGACTCGGCTTCGACCTTGAAATGGGCTTTAACATGGGTCGAGATAGGGGAGTGATTCATACTTCGACAATGTTGGGTTCGACATTGTTGCTGTTTGGCCTCTGGACTTCGACTGAAGTAAGTTCGACTGAACCCACTTCGACCTTACCATAGTAAACCACTACAGCAATCTGCTCTGTTTAAAAGTAGCACTGAAAAACTAACGAAGGCTGTGAAGAGAATGAATATGTTTTATTTGAAAAATGAAGAAATTTCATGTAATCTCACAGTCTTTCTAAAAGTCATATCAATTGAATAAATTGTGATGATAATGGAAAACACTTGTCATTACAGAGAACAATACACCATGCATAATTATGCCATTCAATATTTTGAACCCACACTTGTGCAAGGCCTAGTGGTCTCCATTATCACCACACATTATATACCTGTATATGTTTTCTTTCTTTTTAACAATTATCACTCACTCTAACATTGTAGGCCGCGGTGGTGCAGTGGTTAGCATTGTCGCCTCACAGCAAGAGGTTCTCCCATTCGAGTCCTAGCTGGAGTGCCTTCTGTGTGGAGTCTGCATGTCCTCCCCATGGTCGAGTGAAGTTTAAAGACATGCAGGTAGGTGCATACATGAATGGGTGTGCCTTCTCTGAAGGTTGGGCGTCGGCCTGGCACCTCGGCACCATAAAAATCCACTGCCAATCATTAGCGGACCGGAGTTCCGCTGTGGTGACCCCTAACTGGGAAAAGCTGAAAGACATTACTTACTCACTCTAACATTTTATAAATTATTCATTTCCTGCCTTACCTTATACCTTATACCTTATTCTTTCTTCTTCTGAACATTATTCAGCATGTATTGTTCCCACAAATTCCATTTATTTCTATGTAATTTGCTTCTTACCTTTTCTGAATATTCCACTGCCAGGTCTTTTATCTCCATTACAATATTCATTATTCAATTACAGTTGGTTTAGATTTTGATCTCCATTTTCTAGTAATTGCTTTTTTGATAGCCAATAGCATTAAACTTAGTAAGGCCTTACTGTGTCAGTGCTTTACAGATCCTGTGTCCCAGCTCAAAAGAATAATTTCCTTAGTTACAGCTATTTGCTCTCTCCAACAATACGAAGTTTTAAAATCTATCAACTCATCAGAACACATGTTCCCAGTTACCTCTCTCTTTTCCCATCATATCTCCAGTGTTTGTTATTTACCCAAGGAAAATTTCTCTGAGGTCTGCTGAGGGTATAAAAACACCTATGTAAACACTACTAGGCAAAAATCCTAAATGTTCTGAATGTTGTTGCATACTTGGGAGCTATAGAGATAGATGTCCATTTATTGTTTACTTACAAATTTGCCTTTACAGTCTCTCTTCCCAGTCTGTTCTAACCTCCTCTGATTGATTCTTATAGATATCTTGCAATATTCATATAGTGTAGGGAGAGCTGTAATTAAGCTCCAAAATCAGACAAAAAAATAAACCTGTAAAGCACTTCTGTATCATGAGATCCAACAGTAACAGCCCTTTAAGTGCTGTTACAGTGGGGTATCATGGAAGGAGTGTGTCTTTACTGTGAATTGTCCCTTAATATCTTGCCCCATTTATCCATGGAAATTTACAGATGTCAGTCTGTAAGTAACTTTTTTTTAAATTAGAGCAGTATTTAAAAACTAACCTTGACTTTTCCCTCCAATTATATTTACTTGCTGTCAGTGCGACAGCTCTCACTAAGTGATTTATTGGCTTTCAAAGCTGATAAAACACTACAGCTTTTTTTTGTAACTGGTAGCACATGGAGTAAATAAAACTCCATGTACAACAAAGAGTTATGACTGAGTCTCACCAATCATAGCAGTGTATTATGTGTTCGAGCCATGGATGCCAAGAGTCACCTGGAAAGCGAAGCTCTCTAAGTGAATTTCTTGGCATTCATGTCTCAAACACTTAATAACATGGTTATTATGATTGGAAACCCAATTATAACCCTTTATGTGCCCTACTAATTATCCTTTTTTAACAACAGCTTCTGTTCTAGATTCAGATAAAAACTCCACCACAGCTGGGCTGTCACTTAGCACTCCCCTATCACTTTCACTTTGCCTATACAGTGATATTAATCTCTGGTAAGGAAGGCAGTCTCTGACCTACAGTCCAAACTCTGCTTGGCCTCATCCCTCCCTATTACCTTTCCATTTCTAGTTATTTACTCCCATTACCTTGTTTCCTTTGCCAATTTTCTCGAATAATTTCCAGCCCCCTCTTGCCTATTTTCTTTACCCTTTCTTGCAATCATCCCTATTGGCAAACTCTCCTTTCTCCTTTCATGTGATGGTTTAGTTCTTAGAATACTTTCTGTAACTTTATGAATATAATATCCTGCAAGATTGTTGTAATTCTCCTTAAGGATCTGCATCCAAAATCCTACTGTTTCTTTATTTCTTGAACTTTCCCCCATTTCATCATCATCCCTTTCCACTTTTATTTATAACCTTCTGCTTGTGTTATATATGAGATGTTATAGTGTAACTCTAAAGTATCCATTCAGATCAGGTAATCCTAAACCACCTTGTTGTACTGGGAGGACCAACTTATCATATTTAACTTTTGCCCCCTACCCCTTCTAAATAAATTATTTCAACTGTTTAATAATTATTTTCTGCTACTTCTCCTCTGGTTGATAAAAATATGCTTTACATGTATATAAAACTAAATATACTAGAACACTTGCTCTGCTTGTATCTCTCTATCCATATCCATAATGAAGACCTTCCAATTTCTCAGTTTTTATATTATCTTTAGCTGCAATAATGGAATCCTTTTAAATCCATGCAACTAAATACTTAATTTCATTGTGTCCCCATAAATATTGGTATTGCTGTTCCAATTCATGTGTAGCTACGTAGTTCACCCCTATAGCTTTTGTTTTATCTTCATTAATTGTATATCCCAAACACACTTGAGACTGTCTCAAACTAGTCCACAACACCAAAAGCTCCTTTGCTGGATTTATCAAGTACATAATAATGTTATCTGCAAATAAAGTTAACTTTTCGTGATTACCATGTCAATTATATCCTTGAATTTCTGAGCCACATAGTTTCTTTGCCAATTACTTAAATATAAAACAAATAAAAAAGGGGAAGAGGACATACTTTCCTCATTCTTCTGTTCAAACACAGCTTGTTGGAGAGAAATCCTTCTACCTTAACTCTTGCCTCTGACCCTTCATATATCCTCTTAATCAACCCTATTACTCTATCAGGGGATGCAAATGCTCCATTGTCCTGCTCATAAAATCCCAAATAACTCTTTCATATGCTGTCTCTGAGTCAAGACCAACCATCAATATCAGTATTTTCTTATACTCTGCTTCCCTCGAGATCATCATTGTTCTATTAATGTTGCCAAATGTTTGCCTCCCCTCCACAAAATTGCATTGATCTATCAATTTTGGCAATATGTGTGCAATTCTCTTAGCTAGTATAGACATGAATACTTTATAATCATGATTTAAAGTTGACATGGGTCTATATGAAATTGATTTTGAAGGCTCTTTACCCTCTTTGGGTAATACAGACATTGCAGCTTTATTACAAGATACTAGTGCTTCCCTGCCCTTTAAAATACTCTTAAGTAAAACCTTTTATATTGTTATCACTTTCTTCCCTTCTAACTTCCATATGAATACTGTCTGTTCCTGGAGACATCCCTGTTGATTGATCATACATCATATATTTGTATCTTATCTCTTCTCCTCTTCATAGGTAATTACAGGCTAGCTGCATTTGTAGGCCATTTTAAGCCCAGCCAATTTCCATTTCAAAGGTGAGAATCAAACCCTGCACCTTGTGACTGTAAGGTAAAAAGCTTAACCATTATACCAACTCCAAACCCTAACAGGTAGACCCACTTGACCTTTTTCAAGGGCATGTCAGGTTAAGTGACTTGTTTAAGGTCACACAGCAGGCAAATTATGGCTGAGGGAATCAAACTCTGCACCAGATAAACTACAGCTCACAGCATTAATCCTCTGTGCCAACTGCCAGATCAGCATCAACTGTTTAGCTTCATCTGCCTCTAACTTTGGCATAATTAAGTCTTCCATAAATATTTGCATTTGTGCCGTTTCTTGGTTTCCACATTCTACATGCCTTACAGCCTGAAACATGCTTCTCAGTATAGTTCTACATCCTCATCACTAAATAACTGCAAAATAACTGACTACAAAAAATTGCAACACCTAAAATTGCAGAACAGTAAATACAAAGATATAAAACTTATTTTGTTGTCTTCCCCTTCTCAATAACTGCTTCATGCAAGAATATGTAATTACACACAAAATCAAACACACATGTTCAGTCCCTATCACTACTTCAGTCCTATATTTCTGTGGAGATATACCCTCAAGCCCAGTGCCAGTCAGTCATCACATTATCACCAAATAATTCAAACCCAGAAATCTCACCTACTATGCCATCAGGTCTCAAGCTCTTTAATGTAAGGTTCATAGGTGTGTACTAGGCTAATGGCCCTGGAGCCTTTACAAGTCTAGCCCGTAGGATTACACTGGCATCGTGCCACCCGACCTTAGTTTCCAGTGCCTCTGTCAAGTAGAGCCACTGGAGTGATCCCCGGGGTGAATTTTCTATTTCCCATCCACTCATCAATATTTCTCTTGAAGAAGGCCAGTGAGGTGCTCTGTTTGACATGTATGGGAAGTTTATTCCATAACATCGGCAGTCTCTGGGTTATGACCATGTCCCTCCAGCATGCTCTGTTGATTGTGGTAATGAGGGTGAGGTCTTTGGAGCATGTGGTGCGGAAGGACTGGGATTTCTTTAGATGTAGCATTTCTAACAGAGCTGGGTCAGACATGGCTTTGTAAGTCAAGCAGAGATCGTCTCTAAGTAGGCGATATGAGACAGAGAATAGTTGGAGTTTTTTTGAGTCTGTCCATATAGGAAGTGTTTAAGGCCTAGGATCCTCTTTGTCAGGTATCCAATAAAGTACCAGAACTACAAACATGGGTCTCATCATATAAACCAGATATTCTATCCTTTACCAAACCTGATTAAAACCCTCCTATAAAGATGAAGAATTTCTCTCATAGTGTTACAATATTATCATGTCTGAAAGATTAAACAAAAGAGGTGGTGGAGTAGCTATTATTTATGGTAACACCTTGGAGCTCTATAGTTATCTACATACAGTGCTCAACTATTTGACAAAGCTGAAATTTTGTTTACCTTACTAAAAAACACAAAGAAGTCACTATGTGCAATGTCAGTCTACATCCCCTGAAATACCATTTCCTCCATAACTGAAGATATAATACCATGAACCACAGATTGTGTCACCCAAACACTATCATACTCTAAATTTTAATGATTGGACTACACAAAATGAAGGCTCTAACACCATTGGTACATATAACTTTATTCAAATGACTGATTCCCATACCAGATTCAATAGAAAGACTTAACAAGTATACGGTCCATGATTATTAAGTATGCACCTGGCAAAATCTCAACTACTGTCTCACTTCCAGACTAACTAATTGATCATAATCCCACATATGCTATGTGAGACTGCACCAAAAGTTATTAAAACATCTCGTATATCCTAGTTCGAAACCTCACAAATTTCAGTTTACCCTCCTTTACTTCTACACTTAGGCAAATCAACTGGTCTTCCCTAAAAAACTTTACCTCTAGATGAAGCAGTTGAAAAGGTTAATTTTTACTTTCTATCAGATCTCAAAAAGCAGGCTTGACTAAGGGTAAAAAAGTGTTAGATTTAATCCAACTCCTTGGCATACTAGAAACACAAAACAGGTAATGCAAAAATGAGAGAAAGCATAGAAGCAATGGTATAAAGAAAAAGAAATTGAGACCACCTACCAGATATATAGACAGCTGAGAAATCTCTCCAAGAAACTCATTCAAATTACATAAAAAACAAAGCTTGATGGGTAATCATAAACAAACTTCTGAAATTTGGAAAAAACAAACCAAAACATAACTCAACAGTTCAACTCCCACTTCATCCAAGTAACACTGCAGCACTAAAGAATCTGACAATTGATTAGATGCCCTTCATTTAATTCAGAATAGTACCTCAGCATTTTCTTTTCTACCAGTCCCAACTAAAATAATACAAAAACAGTCACAATTGAGACTTACAATATTAGCAGCCAACCAACTTCCTGCTGATTACTTAAAATCTCCCACAGATGCCACAGCCTATGCTATGTTAATGCCAATCAATAAGTCCATATTAAAATCATATGTACCTAAACTATGGAAAACAAAAAATACATTATCTCATTACATAAATTAGGAAAATCAGTGGAATTATCCAGCTATTGACCAATACCCATTCTCTCTCCCTTGTTAAAGATCCAGTAGGTATGCACTCCCAATTACTAAAATGTCTTCTAGATAACAATCTATTCTCAAGTACTCAACATGGCTTTTTAGTTTAGCATAGCACCTCTATATCTCTCCTCTCCTTCCACAACACAATAAATCATCAACTTAGGGATGAAGATAACTTACTCTGTTTCACATTCCTGGCTCTATCAAAAGCATTTGATACAGTCTCCCATACTAAATTACTACAAACATTACGCCACCTCTACCCTAAGATGCTTTAAAAACTTAGATAGGATACAAGGTGTCAAATGACACATATGCTACTCCTCTTACTTACCTATAACCATTAATGTCTTTCAGGGCTCAATCCTAGGTCCTCCCCTCTTCAGTATTTTAAAAGCAACATTTGTAATGCAGCGGGGCAAGGCACCCTGGATCAGTATGCAGATTAATCTACTCAGCATCAAGTATGACATCACTAAAATAATTACACAACAACCCTACCTCTCTGTTGATTCTTTTTTGAACCAATCTAATCTTCTCCTGACCCCAAAACAAAACAAAAATTCTACTTTTCTTCCCCAAAACAGTATCCTGGTCACAAAAGTCTTTACTGTATTATCTGCACAAAATACAAGACTTGATGTTGTCAGACATACTGAATTATTTGGTTTCACCATAGTTGATAATCTAAAATTTGATATACACATCCAAAATATTATCAAAAACCCATGTAAAACTGGATGTCTTCTACAAAGCATCTCCCTACCTCATCTTGCAGTCTAGAAAGATCACTGCCGTCTCATATCTATTGGAATCTCTCTCTCTCTCTCTCTCTCCTTTCTGAAGTAATTTCATTCTTCCTTAATAAGTATTGAACAACTTCCATTATCCATTCCTTAAATTTCTCATTTTTTTAACAAATAACTAGGAAAGTACCACTGTCTCATTTGTTGCAGGATCTGAAATTCTTATTGGGTATGCATCAAAGCTTTCAATTAAATACACATGCTCCTGTGAAATATAATTTATATGCAGTCTAGCCCAGTTATTGTACTTAGATATTAATGTCAGTTGTGTATGAGTTCCTGCTTCTGAACTTCATCTTCTATACCAAATCTTTTGGTATATTTCTTCAGAACTCTACCCTGTGTTGTCATATTTTACCTTCTACTTCCCCGATACAGCCTCGCCTTTGCAGATCAAGTTCCAGTCCCAACCTTTAAATAACATTCCCTGCTGAAAGCTGAATTTTTCTCCCAAATTTTTCACAAGCTCCATAACAGCCTTTTTGTTTGGTTGTATATAGGGATTTTTGTAAAGATAAAGCTGCCCTAGGCAGCACAATGACACATCAGTTAGTGCCAGAGTAATCCTCCTCCCTTGCAAATAGCCCCTTACTACTATAAATCTACCATTATTGTCTTTTTTCCTCTTCTGTCTCTATTGGAGCCCCATCATTACTATTTCTTCCCTTTTCTTTATCCCTGATATTCAGCTTAATGTCCATTTTGAAATTATTTATTTGTCAAATTCACATGTTCATTTCAGTCCATATGTATTGCCTGGAACATTGCTGGTTGCATTATATACCTGTATATGTTTTCTTTCTTTTTAACAATTATCACTCACTCTAACATTGTAGGCCGCGGTGGTGCAGTGGTTAGCATTGTCGCCTCACAGCAAGAGGGTCTCCCATTCGAGTCCTAGCTGGAGTGCCTTCTGTGTGGAGTCTGCATGTCCTCCCCATGGTCGAGTGAAGTTTAAAGACATGCAGGTAGGTGCATACATGAATGGGTGTGCCTTCTCTGAAGGTTGGGCGTCGGCCTGGCACCTCGGCACCATAAAAATCCACTGCCAATCATTAGCGGACCGGAGTTCCGCTGTGGTGACCCCTAACTGGGAAAAGCTGAAAGACATTACTTACTCACTCTAACATTTTATAAATTATTCATTTCCTGCCTTACCTTATACCTTATACCTTATTCTTTCTTCTTCTGAACATTATTCAGCATGTATTGTTCCCACAAATTCCATTTATTTCTATGTAATTTGCTTCTTACCTTTTCTGAATATTCCACTGCCAGGTCTTTTATCTCCATTACAATATTCATTATTCAATTACAGTTGGTTTAGATTTTGATCTCCATTTTCTAGTAATTGCTTTTTTGATAGCCAATAGCATTAAACTTAGTAAGGCCTTACTGTGTCAGTGCTTTACAGATCCTGTGTCCCAGCTCAAAAGAATAATTTCCTTAGTTACAGCTATTTGCTCTCTCCAACAATACGAAGTTTTAAAATCTATCAACTCATCAGAACACATGTTCCCAGTTACCTCTCTCTTTTCCCATCATATCTCCAGTGTTTGTTATTTACCCAAGGAAAATTTCTCTGAGGTCTGCTGAGGGTATAAAAACACCTATGTAAACACTACTAGGCAAAAATCCTAAATGTTCTGAATGTTGTTGCATACTTGGGAGCTATAGAGATAGATGTCCATTTATTGTTTACTTACAAATTTGCCTTTACAGTCTCTCTTCCCAGTCTGTTCTAACCTCCTCTGATTGATTCTTATAGATATCTTGCAATATTCATATAGTGTAGGGAGAGCTGTAATTAAGCTCCAAAATCAGACAAAAAAATAAACCTGTAAAGCACTTCTGTATCATGAGATCCAACAGTAACAGCCCTTTAAGTGCTGTTACAGTGGGGTATCATGGAAGGAGTGTGTCTTTACTGTGAATTGTCCCTTAATATCTTGCCCCATTTATCCATGGAAATTTACAGATGTCAGTCTGTAAGTAACTTTTTTTTAAATTAGAGCAGTATTTAAAAACTAACCTTGACTTTTCCCTCCAATTATATTTACTTGCTGTCAGTGCGACAGCTCTCACTAAGTGATTTATTGGCTTTCAAAGCTGATAAAACACTACAGCTTTTTTTTGTAACTGGTAGCACATGGAATAAATAAAACTCCATGTACAACAAAGAGTTATGACTGAGTCTCACCAATCATAGCAGTGTATTATGTGTTCGAGCCATGGATGCCAAGAGTCACCTGGAAAGCGAAGCTCTCTAAGTGAATTTCTTGGCATTCATGTCTCAAACACTTAATAACATGGTTATTATGATTGGAAACCCAATTATAACCCTTTATGTGCCCTACTAATTATCCTTTTTTAACAACAGCTTCTGTTCTAGATTCAGATAAAAACTCCACCACAGCTGGGCTGTCACTTAGCACTCCCCTATCACTTTCACTTTGCCTATACAGTGATATTAATCTCTGGTAAGGAAGACAGTCTCTGACCTACAGTCCAAACTCTGCTTGGCCTCATCCCTCCCTATTACCTTTCCATTTCTAGTTATTTACTCCCATTACCTTGTTTCCTTTGCCAATTTTCTCGAATAATTTCCAGCCCCCTCTTGCCTATTTTCTTTACCCTTTCTTGCAATCATCCCTATTGGCAAACTCTCCTTTCTCCTTTCATGTGATGGTTTAGTTCTTAGAATACTTTCTGTAACTTTATGAATATAATATCCAGCAAGATTGTTGTAATTCTCCTTAAGGATCTGCATCCAAAATCCTACTGTTTCTTTATTTCTTGAACTTTCCCCCATTTCATCATCATCCCTTTCCACTTTTATTTATAACCTTCTGCTTGTGTTATATATGAGATGTTATAGTGTAACTCTAAAGTATCCATTCAGATCAGGTAATCCTAAACCACCTTGTTGTACTGGGAGGACCAACTTATCATATTTAACTTTTGCCCCCTTCCCCTTCTAAATAAATTATTTCAACTGTTTAATAATTATTTTCTGCTACTTCTCCTCTGGTTGATAAAAATATGCTTTACATGTATATAAAACTAAATATACTAGAACACTTGCTCTGCTTGTATCTCTCTCTATCCATATCCATAATGAAGACCTTCCAATTTCTCAGTTTTATATTATCTTTAGCTGCAATAATGGAATCCTTTTAAATCCATGCAACTAAATACTTAATTTCATTGTGTCCCCATAAATATTGGTATTGCTGTTCCAATTCATGTGTAGCTATGTAGTTCACCCCTATAGCTTTTGTTTTATCTTCATTAATTGTATATCCCAAACACACTTGAAACTGTCTCAAACTAGTCCACAACACCAAAAGCTCCTTTGCTGGATTTATCAAGTACATAATAATGTTATC
This sequence comes from Protopterus annectens, assembly GCF_019279795.1. Classification (NCBI taxonomy): domain Eukaryota; kingdom Metazoa; phylum Chordata; order Ceratodontiformes; family Protopteridae; genus Protopterus; species Protopterus annectens. Next base: position 1,129,350,421 of record NC_056747.1, on the reverse strand, counting down.
TGCAAATAAAGTTAACTTTTCGTGATTACCATGTCAATTATATCCTTGAATTTCTGAGCCACATAGTTTCTTTGCCAATTACTTAAATATAAAACAAATAAAAAAGGGGAAGAGGACATACTTTCCTCATTCTTCTGTTCAAACACAGCTTGTTGGAGAGAAATCCTTCTACCTTAACTCTTGCCTCTGACCCTTCATATATCCTCTTAATCAACCCTATTACTCTATCAGGGGATGCAAATGCTCCATTGTCCTGCTCATAAAATCCCAAATAACTCTTTCATATGCTGTCTCTGAGTCAAGACCAACCATCAATATCAGTATTTTCTTATACTCTGCTTCCCTCGAGATCATCATTGTTCTATTAATGTTGCCAAATGTTTGCCTCCCCTCCACAAAATTGCATTGATCTATCAATTTTGGCAATATGTGTGCAATTCTCTTAGCTAGTATAGACATGAATACTTTATAATCATGATTTAAAGTTGACATGGGTCTATATGAAATTGATTTTGAAGGCTCTTTACCCTCTTTGGGTAATACAGACATTGCAGCTTTATTACAAGATACTAGTGCTTCCCTGCCCTTTAAAATACTCTTAAGTAAAACCTTTTATATTGTTATCACTTTCTTCCCTTCTAACTTCCATATGAATACTGTCTGTTCCTGGAGACATCCCTGTTGATTGATCATACATCATATATTTGTATCTTATCTCTTCTCCTCTTCATAGGTAATTACAGGCTAGCTGCATTTGTAGGCCATTTTAAGCCCAGCCAATTTCCATTTCAAAGGTGAGAATCAAACCCTGCACCTTGTGACTGTAAGGTAAAAAGCTTAACCATTATACCAACTCCAAACCCTAACAGGTAGACCCACTTGACCTTTTTCAAGGGCATGTCAGGTTAAGTGACTTGTTTAAGGTCACACAGCAGGCAAATTATGGCTGAGGGAATCAAACTCTGCACCAGATAAACTACAGCTCACAGCATTAATCCTCTGTGCCAACTGCCAGATCAGCATCAACTGTTTAGCTTCATCTGCCTCTAACTTTGGCATAATTAAGTCTTCCATAAATATTTGCATTTGTGCCGTTTCTTGGTTTCCACATTCTACATGCCTTACAGCCTGAAACATGCTTCTCAGTATAGTTCTACATCCTCATCACTAAATAACTGCAAAATAACTGACTACAAAAAATTGCAACACCTAAAATTGCAGAACAGTAAATACAAAGATATAAAACTTATTTTGTTGTCTTCCCCTTCTCAATAACTGCTTCATGCAAGAATATGTAATTGCACACAAAATCAAACACACATGTTCAGTCCCTATCACTACTTCAGTCCTATATTTCTGTGGAGATATACCCTCAAGCCCAGTGCCAGTCAGTCATCACATTATCACCAAATAATTCAAACCCAGAAATCTCACCTACTATGCCATCAGGTCTCAAGCTCTTTAATGTAAGGTTCATAGGTGTGTACTAGGCTAATGGCCCTGGAGCCTTTACAAGTCTAGCCCGTAGGATTACACTGGCATCGTGCCACCCGACCTTAGTTTCCAGTGCCTCTGTCAAGTAGAGCCACTGGAGTGATCCCCGGGGTGAATTTTCTATTTCCCATCCACTCATCAATATTTCTCTTGAAGAAGGCCAGTGAGGTGCTCTGTTTGACATGTATGGGAAGTTTATTCCATAACATCGGCAGTCTCTGGGTTATGAACATGTCCCTCCAGCATGCTCTGTTGATTGTGGTAATGAGGGTGAGGTCTTTGGAGCATGTGGTGCGGAAGGACTGGGATTTCTTTAGATGTAGCATTTCTAACAGAGCTGGGTCAGACATGGCTTTGTAAGTCAAGCAGAGATCGTCTCTAAGTAGGCGATATGAGACAGAGAATAGTTGGAGTTTTTTTGAGTCTGTCCATATAGGAAGTGTTTAAGGCCTAGGATCCTCTTTGTCAGGTATCCAATAAAGTACCAGAACTACAAACATGGGTCTCATCATATAAACCAGATATTCTATCCTTTACCAAACCTGATTAAAACCCTCCTATAAAGATGAAGAATTTCTCTCATAGTGTTACAATATTATCATGTCTGAAAGATTAAACAAAAGAGGTGGTGGAGTAGCTATTATTTATGGTAATACCTTGGAGCTCTATAGTTATCTACATACAGTGCTCAACTATTTGACAAAGCTGAAATTTTGTTTACCTTACTAAAACTTAACACAAAGAAGTCACTATGTGCAATGTCAGTCTACATCCCCTGAAATACCATTTCCTCCATAACTGAAGATATAATACCATGAACCACAGATTGTGTCACCCAAACACTATCATACTCTGAATTTTAATGATTGGACTACACAAAATGAAGGCTCTAACACCATTGGTACATATAACTTTATTCAAATGACTGATTCCCATACCAGATTCAATAGAAAGACTTAACAAGTATACGGTCCATGATTATTAAGTATGCACCTGGCAAAATCTCAACTACTGTCTCACTTCCAGACTAACTAATTGATCATAATCCCACATATGCTATGTGACAGTGCACCAAAAGTTATTAAAACATCTTGTATATCCTAGTTCGAAACCTCACAAATTTCAGTTTACCCTCCTTTACTTCTACACTTAGGCAAATCAACTGGTCTTCCCTAAAAAACTTTACCTCTAGATGAAGCAGTTGAAAAGGTTAATTTTTACTTTCTATCAGATCTCAAAAAGCAGGCTTGACTAAGGGTAAAAAAGTGTTAGATTTAATCCAACTCCTTGGCATACTAGAAACACAAAACAGGTAATGCAAAAATGAGAGAAAGCATAGAAGCAATGGTATAAAGAAAAAGAAATTGAGACCACCTACCAGATATATAGACAGCTGAGAAATCTCTCCAAGAAACTCATTCAAATTACATAAAAAACAAAGCTTGATGGGTAATCATAAACAAACTTCTGAAATTTGGAAAAAACAAACCAAAACATAACTCAACAGTTCAACTCCCACTTCATCCAAGTAACACTGCAGCACTAAAGAATCTGACAATTGATTAGATGCCCTTCATTTAATTCAGAATAGTACCTCAGCATTTTCTTTTCTACCAGTCCCAACTAAAATAATACAAAAACAGTCACAATTGAGACTTACAATATTAGCAGCCAACCAACTTCCTGCTGATTACTTAAAATCTCCCACAGATGCCACAGCCTATGCTATGTTAATGCCAATCAATAAGTCCATATTAAAATCATATGTACCTAAACTATGGAAAACAAAAAATACATTATCTCATTACATAAATTAGGAAAATCAGTGGAATTATCCAGCTATTGACCAATACCCATTCTCTCTCCCTTGTTAAAGATCCAGTAGGTATGCACTCCCAATTACTAAAATGTCTCCTAGATAACAATCTATTCTCAAGTACCCAACATGGCTTTTTAGTTTAGCATAGCACCTCTATATCTCTCCTCTCCTTCCACAACACAATAAATCATCAACTTAGGGATGAAGATAACTTACTCTGTTTCACATTCCTGGCTCTATCAAAAGCATTTGATACAGTCTCCCATACTAAATTACTATAAACATTATGCCACCTCTACCCTAAGATGCTTTAAAAACTTAGATAGGATACAAGGTGTCAAATGACACATATGCTACTCCTCTTACTTACCTATAACCATTAATGTCTTTCAGGGCTCAATCCTAGGTCCTCCCCTCTTCAGTATTTTAAAAGCAACATTTGTAATGCAGCGGGGCAAGGCACCCTGGATCAGTATGCAGATTAATCTACTCAGCATCAAGTATGACATCACTAAAATAATTACACAACAACCCTACCTCTCTGTTGATTCTTTTTTGAACCAATCTAATCTTCTCCTGACCCCAAAACAAAACAAAAATTCTACTTTTCTTCCCCAAAACAGTATCCTGGTCACAAAAGTCTTTACTGTATTATCCGCACAAAATACAAGACTTGATGTTGTCAGACATACTGAATTATTTGGTTTCACCATAGTTGATAATCTAAAATTTGATATACACATCCAAAATATTATCAAAAACCCATGTAAAACTGGATGTCTTCTACAAAGCATCTCCCTACCTCATCTTGCAGTCTAGAAAGATCACTGCCGTCTCATATCTATTGGAATCTCTCTCTCTCTCCTTTCTGAAGTAATTTCATTCTTCCTTAATAAGTATTGAACAACTTCCATTATCCATTCTTTAAATTTCTCATTTTTTTAACAAATAACTAGGAAAGTACCACTGTCTCATTTGTTGCAGGATCTGAAATTCTTATTGGGTATGCATCAAAGCTTTCAATTAAATACACATGCTCCTGTGAAATATAATTTATATGCAGTCTAGCCCAGTTATTGTACTTAGATATTAATGTCAGTTGTGTATGAGTTCCTGCTTCTGAACTTCATCTTCTATACCAAATCTTTTGGTATATTTCTTCAGAACTCTACCCTGTGTTGTCATATTTTACCTTCTACTTCCCTGATACAGCCTCGCCTTTGCAGATCAAGTTCCAGTCCCAACCTTTAAATAACATTCCCTGCTGAAAGCTGAATTTTTCTCCCAAATTTTTCACAAGCTCCATAACAGCCTTTTTGTTTGGTTGTATATAGGGATTTTTGTAAAGATAAAGCTGCCCTAGGCAGCACAATGACACATCAGTTATTGCCAGAGTAATCCTCCTCCCTTGCAAATAGCCCCTTACTACTATAAATCTACCATTATTGTCTTTTTTCCTCTTCTGTCTCTATTGGAGCCCCATCATTACTATTTCTTCCCTTTTCTTTATCCCTGATATTCAGCTTAATGTCCATTTTGAAATTATTTATTTGTCAAATTCACATGTTCATTTCAGTCCAAATGTATTGCCTGGAACATTGCTGGTTGCACCCTACATTTCTTAATATAATTCCATACACTCTTGTTTTTTTTTTTTTGTCTAAACCTCTGGGGCCCTTTACATTCCATGGCAATATGGACAAAGTAGTAATTTTGATAGGAAACTATTATTCCTACCTGTTGTACATGACAGATCTTTTGAATGTGTATTTCAAACCTTTGGCTTACATGCACACACTGATGTTTCACAGGCTGATCTTTTATGCAGTTGTTATGTCTCATCTCCATTTGAACTTATGTCACATTCTTTAAGCCTTTCTACTTCAGTGAGATACTGAAAAAAACTAAATATCTTTTTATCTTAAAACAAGCAGACAAAACTTTGTACATTTTCAACAAGTGAAGTTTCTCTCAATTTAATCAGTTGTTCCAAATCAACAGTTGCACCCACAGGCATTACTTAGTCTAAAATTGAGCTTACCCATACTAAAGTGCATGTTGCAGTCTGCTATGTATTTTCTTCTTATCTCAGTTCCCCACCCAGCTGTGAAAAATAGCTTGCGTACTGTCAGTAAATAATAACTTCTAATCCTAAGAAAAAGTGCACTGGCTAACTTTAAAGAAAAAAAGTTAAAAAAAATGAAATTGTACACCATTATATTAAATGCATTTAAGTTTTAAGGCTATTGGGGAGGTGACTACTGTTATAATATAGTCACGTCACAGATTCAAACATTATTTTTCAGTGAACTGCTAGCCACTGTACCTTTAGATGTTAATTACATTGTACCTCTTACATTTTCCTAAGCAAAGAGTACTCAAAGCTCTCAAGATTAATTATTTGTACCCGTATACAGTTCATCTCTGAGTAAAAGCAGTCAGCAATGAAAAAAAGACAAACACACAGTTATTAGCTTTGCAGATACATTAAAGAATCTTTGTAAATTTTACTGAAAACACACTGCTCAGATCTCCACTGGCCAACCCTCTGCACCTGCAGACTTCCCTCCTCTCTCAGAGAGTACCAATAAATGGAAGATAAATAGCAGTAATGTTTGCAAATGCAAGAAATGTATCACCCAACCAAGTGCTGTGAGGCAGGGTGCTAACTACTGTGTCATTGTGCTGCCTAAGACAGCTTTATCTTTATAAAAATCCCTAGTATTCACAAGAGTAACTAAACTTTCAGAACTTCTGAGGGCTGAGCAGCTAAGAGATACCTGGGTACAGTACGTAGCTTCTACGATTTTAATTTAGGTGCATTAGCATTAGCACTTCATTTACTAACCTCTTTCATCCATACTTTGGAACCATATTGCACTCTTACTTTATGAGCATTATAAGATTCTTTGCAAGATATGTACTGAATATGAAATGCTGAAACTGAGATGGAGACTGGAGAACTGTAAAATTAAGGTCTTTGCACAGCAATGCATTTTAAATAGTTCAGACTTTACAGCTAAAGATAGTTTATTATTTAGTAGAGCTCTGCATAACAACTAATTGAGCTAAATTGTAACAGATCATGTAAGCTGTCTCCCAGTTTCAAGAAATAAAAATCATTGGCTGGAACATATCTTAGAGAAGTCTGTATCAAATTATCAAGGACCCTACCTTCAGATGGGCCTGGAGTTTTCGGTTATATCCAGAGATTGTACTTGAGGAACTTGTTTACTGTTCTAAATACTTTGCAGATTGCTTACAGGGGAGTAAATACAATACCTTATAAACATGAATCAGATATGGTGCTCAAGCTCACAAAGACCTGGTATGTATCCAGAGCCATCCTAGCACTGATAAGTACTTTACATTGTTTTTTATATACTTTTATAAGATATTTAAGGGTACTGCTACTGTATTTTTAATGTATGTATTGTATTTTCTGCCCTTTATCATTGTAAAGCGCCATTGCTTTTCACTGATCTAGCTACTGGTATCTCTCCACTATAGTCATTTTAAAAATGTGTGTTTATAGCTAGTTTGTTTGATTTCCCTGTTTGAATTCACTTTAGCCTAACTGCAGTATGGTTTTAGATTAAGAAGGGCCTGGACTGCATTTCTAGTGGTCATAAGATAGCCTGATTTGTCTGAGCTGGCAGTTACACCAGGAAGGCCTTAAGTGAAACTGCTTGCTTAGTAAGAAGGCTGTTTGCTTTGTCTAGTCAGTTTTCTCTGCTTCTAAATATTTTGCAAGTTTGCACAGCTCTTGGCCCATTTCTGCAGAACTCACAAGCACTTGAACTGTATCTAGTGCCACCCTAACACAAATAATTACTCTTTACTTTTTTGCACTTTTACAAATGACCATCAAGTTCCCAGTGCCAAAGAAAGTGCACATGTGTGCTTGTGTGGTTAGTGACCAAAATATAATTTTCTGTCAATTTCTTTCATTCATTTTTTTTAATCTTTAGGTAACTGGTTTAAAAAGTTAATTCTAGTTAAAAGACCAGCTTCTTAAAATCAGTGCTGCTATATTACTATTCATTTCAACTTACCTTTTAAGGAGCTGTAAGTAAGAGTCAAAGCAGGCCCTTGATTTGGTCATAGATCAGTTTTTTTCAGAAATTTGAGGCTTGCTCACCCGATTGTATAAATAAATAAATAGATTGCATAGCTTTGTGTAATTCTCTCCTCTGTTTTTTCCATTATTTCTAGCAAAGGGTTTATATGTGTGACATCACTAAGTTAAATAACAATGGAAAGGAAATCAGAGATAGATGATTTCAGGTGTTGTTGGCTCTCTTATAACATATATCAAGTAGAACACTCTCCTTTAAAGAATAACTTCAACTACTGCTGATGTTATAATAAGTTGTGATGCAGTGGAATGATGCTATGAGAATTCTGAGTACTAAACCCACAACAAAGATGCAAGGAGACAGCTGTCACCAGCATTAAGGTAAAGGATTGACTTTATATTGGAAAAGATGCAATATAAAAAAATAACATATAAAAATACAACCAACATACAAATTGTAATAATAAGTGTATTAAAAGCAAACAAACAAAAAAAGAAAAGCACTTTCATCCATAAGGCTTCATCAGATCACTGTTAAAACTGAGCATCCATAAAATCAATAATACACTAAAAATTGGGAGAAAAACAATCAATAAAATGTGTGGAAAAATACAAATGACAATGCATATGTTTAAGTTGTAGAAGAACAGAAAACAAGCAGAAAACAACAAAAATGCAGCCATGAAAAATGTCCAAGAAACGTGAAGAAAGGAACAATGTGCATCATGTCAACGGTTTAATGTCAGAATCTTGATTTGAGATGCCTGCAGATGGAAAACTCAAAACACAAGATATTCAAACTTCCATCTGGCTGAACATCTCAGTGTTCAAAAGTTTATATTAGTGAATGCACTGTGCATTCACTAATATAAACTCAAAGAACCATACAGAGATTGCGGTACAGTGCATTTTGGGAAATTCATCCCATTCCTCACTATAGTACGATCTCGGAGTTGGAATATATAGTTAGCAGGGGGTGTGAGAGGCATAGGTGCAGGGGGTTGCCCCCCTGCAAAAACATGATGTTAGGCATAAGAGTTTCCTTTCCCTGAGCTCCTATATGGACATCATGTGATTTGTTCAGCAACAATGTAGCATCTGCTGGATTCGTTCAGCTGATTCAACATTGTGACTTGTTCTACATTTTGACTTTCGGTTTTGTATTCGATGTGTTGAACAGAAGTTATTTTTCCATTCGACATTTTGATATTAAACCTGTCAAAACCATTAATAAAATAATTTGTGGTCAAGTTTCCTAAGCTGAAGAATGCACTTAATTGAACACGCAGAGTTAAGCCCAGGTGGGTTGTAGGTGTTAAGGCAAATTTGCCATTCCAGCTTCTTCAACGGAGCAACTTTTTAAATTTATAAGTTAGGTTAGAAATAGTTACAGAAGCAAATAATGGCTCAAGCTGCAAAGAGTGGAGACCATAGCTATGACACTGAATGGTGTGAATACACACTCAAATTTCCTTTGATTGCTCCATTGTGTTCCACTGGGTGCAAATAGACTAATTTGCAGGACAATGCAGAAACAGTTTTCAGTGCAAATTTTCAGTTATTCATGTACAGCGACTATATTTGCAACTAGAAAATAAATGAAATTTAATTATAACACACATTTTATTGTTTAAAGTTATCTTCAAGTTCTGATAGTTGCCACTGTATGTAGATATTTCTGTTTATTATATTATCAGATTTATAGTTCGATCTCATTTGAACATTTTGCCGTGTTGTGTGTGACTTCAGCTTGGCTAATTTATGCAACAGTAAGTCACTCCTGGGAGCTCATGTATTACAATTGTGATTTCATAATAAGCAATTGAATGTAGGATAAAACAAACAGGGAAAACATGAGTGGGTTTATAGGTGATACAGCAAAAGAATCCAATATGCCTGCTGTCTTCATTACCATGATAAGATGCTGATGTATACAATAAGAGGCAGCATGGATTTCATGGCTAAACCATGTATTTGTAGATGGGCGCAATCTGCATTTCATCATCAACAAGGGAGCACTGCATTTAATACATGATTATCCTCAGTTCTTAGATGTAACCAAATGAGTAACACTTTTTAGAAAAGGAAGTAACTATTTTGTAGTGCAGAGTATGGCTTGATTACTCTCTGAAATTGAGAAAACTTGTTGAGTGCTTCCCTAGTGTGATAGCCAGTCTAAAGATAGTGCTATGGACTGCTTAACAAGACCTTGTTAATGACGCCCTAAGCACTGTTGAGAATTGATCTCGCTCTTGCGACTAACAAGAGAGAGTGCCAGACAGCAAACAACAGCAGCATAAGGCAGCACAGCTTTTGAAATCTGTTACAACTTCTTCTGCCCTTCCAAACAGGAAGTGTGGCAGAACAACGTGTTTTACCTTCTGCTAAGAGGAGCACTTTGTTTCTGCCAGTAGTTCCTTGGAGTGGTGCAGAATTTTGCAGAGTATCCTGATTTTGCCTTATATTTTAGTTCTTTCCCTCATAAATGTTTTGATTTTGTGGTAAAAAACTGAAGAGTACAGTCAGCCAGTTGTTGTTGTTGTGTCTTTTGGCTTTTCCCGGTTAGGGGTCGCCACAGCAGAACTCCAGTCCGCTGATGATTGGCAGATAGATTTTTACGTGCCGAGTTGCCAGCCCTGACACACAACCTTCAATGAAGGTACGCCCATTCATGCATGTTTCCACACAGAAGACTCTCTAGCTGAGAATCGAACCGGACAGCGTCTTACTGTAAGGCGACAATGCTACCGCAGCACCACCACCGCGTACAGTCAGCCGGTAATGCCAGATATTTTCAGTTTAGTATATCTTGCTGTTCAGAAAAATGCATGTTGAAGCCAACCTGTTGTTCTATTAACTTTTCAATTGAATAAGAGCAATATGTAGAAACTGTACCTGTTTTGAATCCTTTGTCCCTCATTATTTCTGAATTTGTGCAGAATTTGTAAGCAAAGAACTTGAGAGGTATGCTACTGTCTGTTTGATAGCACTCGCTTAGTGCTTTACCAGCTTTCAAAGCCAGTAAAATACTTTGTGCTCCTGTACTTTTTTATTTTGTAACTGGTAGTGCATGGATAAAGCTCCATGCACTACAAAGAATTATGATCATGTCTGTATTCACAACCCTTATTATGTGTTCTCATCATAGATGCCAAGATTCACCTATCGAGCTTTGCTCTTGAGATGAATTTCTTGGTATCCATATCCTGAACACATAATAAGATACTTACGATTGGACACCTGATCATAATCCTCTACATACTAGAAGCTATATGGATGGAGGCATGAGGCCAAACTTTACTCCTGGTAACCAGTATAATACTTTTATGAATCTCAGTTGATGTCATGCATGTCCATCTGTCTCTGTCTCTATACATATAGATAGACAGATGTATACAGATAGTTAAAGGTTCTATATAACTAGAGTGCTTCTACATCTTCAGAGTTTTTGTGGGCTTTTAGTGTCCCATACATATCTGTCATCCTCTGAACATTAAACATCATAGTGCCTGCCTTAACAATTCATAGAAGATGACACAACCCCAGAGAAAAATATATTCTAGTATATTTTCCTTAGTTTTGGGAAGGAGTATTCCACAAATTATCAGTCAGCAAAAATCTTTTGGAGAAATTTTGTACACCCTACAATTTGACATCTTTCTGCTGCTGGATCAACTTGAGTACTGCAGAAAATCAGACATAATGAAGAAATCTTGATTTACAAGGAAACAAGGAATGCCACACAACAGCCTGACACTATAAATATATGTATAAAATCTCACAATATAGGCCTTGAGGAGTATCTGTCCAAGTTACTTTATGATACCCATAATGGGACTCCATCCATTCATCCACAACCCCATTTTTGCACATGGGGTTGGGTTCTCACTTCAACAGTGACAATCATCTAGAGACAGGGTTTACACAACCAGGTAGCTAACCTTGCCATGGTAGTTCTTCCATACAACACATTCGCACACATATTCACACCTATGGCGAACTTAGAGTGTCCAATCCACCTACTGCATGTCTTTGGAATGTGGGAGGAAACCAGAGCACCTGGAGGAAACCCATGCAAAGACAGGGAGGACATGCAGACTCCACCTAGAAGGCACTCCATCTGAGAAATGAACCAGGAAACCTCTTGCTTTAAGGTGACAACACTATCCGCTGTGCCACTGTGCTGACTTATCCATAATGGAACTAGCTGGTAAAGATTATTACAAATGGTCAGTTCAGTGGCATACAAGGATGAAGCCTGAACTATGACTCAAATGACCAAGGTTTAATTAGTAGTCATATCTTTGGAGGAGCCAGCTGGCAGAGTGATAGGAGTGAATCAACCAATGACCAATTTGCCTATCTCTTGGAGTGAGGGAGATGATGTGGTTCACCATGGCAAATTAAGATACCCTATCTTGTGGAGGTTAGGGAACAGGACCTGGTGCAAGGACAAGGTATACAATCCTTACTAGCAATGTGAATACACTGCAGCTGGAAACAGCAGTTTACCGACATAATGTTGAATGTCATAATGTCTAATAGTCATTTGGTTGAAAAATAACATCTCAACCCAAAACATTGAATTATCAAAATGTCTACAGCCATTTCATTGAAAAAGCAATGAGATCAATTCTACTATTTTGCAGGGGGGCTATGCCCCCCTGCACCCCTGTGTGGGGGGCTGTGCCCCCCACACCCACCCTACTTAAATATATCAACTCCAAGATTGCACTACAGTGCAGAAATGGGCAATTTGATAATTTCGACATTGTGTATTTAGACTAATTTTATTTCAGCATTTTGATCATTCAGTATAGTGTGTTCAACCAATTCAGTTTCAACCATTTAGCATTCAACATTATGTCGGTAAACCAGAAACAGCACATGTATGAAGCATGTATGTGCCAATGAGCTGGCATTGCTAGAGCTGCTGAAGAATAAGTAGAAGAAGGATACGAAAATCCCTGGTGGCTGCTTGGATGACAGTCATCCATGTCTAGCTCTCACTCATAAGGAGCAAAGAGACCAGTCAATTCATGGAAGGGTTAATAGTTGGCAGATAGTGTGGAAAAATGAAAAAAAAAATTACAACTATGTCAGAAATTGTACAAGATAAAATTACAAGAAGTCTACAGATATGGTAATTGCACATCTCATGCATCTGTATGTATTCTTTACTTAAGAAGTGTATGTAGGTTCATAGATTCACTAACAGCCTTATAGCCTAATGGCATTCTAGAAACTTAATGGCCACTGTCCAGTGTTGGAACTTACATATATCATCACATAAATCACCAAACAATGAGGTACCACAAAGAGTTCTATGCAGAAGGACTTTAATCTTCACAGAAATCCACAAAAAAAAAATGCTAAAAATCCACAGTGTTACTCAGATTAAAATAAACAGTGTTGTTCAGGTTGAGCTTACATATATCTATATATTCAAAGTCACTTTTAAAATTGTGAAGTGACCGGCATTATTAAAAGAACACAGGAAATTTGTTTTCAAAGTGGAACAGAGCTTTGCATTGCTGCCTCACAATGCTTGGATCTCTAATGTAGTATTCTGCTAAGGTGCCTTTTTTGTGTACTTTGCACACCTTCCCTGTGCCCATGGTTGATTTATGTCAGGTGCTCTGATTTCCTTCCTCAACTCCCTCTTCCAAAAGAAATCCCACAGAAAACTGGTAATCTTTCAAATGTGTATGAGTGTGTGTGTGTGTGTGTGGGGGGTCATGTGCACTTACGTATCCTGCAATAAGCTGGCATCCTGTCTGGGACTGGTTTCTCTGCCTTGTACTCATTGATTGCTACAATGACCCCAAATTGGATAAAGCAGTTAATGGAAGAATGAAAAAGGTTTTCTCTAGGGTTTTCCTCAAACATTTAGTGTAAATGATTTCAGAAATTATGTGCATGTATTAAATGAGAAAAAAAAAATTATGAAGGGAGAAGTAGCCCCTTTCATATACCTTGACTATCAACAGCTTTGATATGCAATCATTTCAGATTCTGTACATCAGAGATGAGTATTGCACACAAAACGTATTTACTTTCCTTCTTTTCAGAATAATACATTTATATAATATCATTTGCTACTCAGTCAAGGAATATATGATTTCCTGCATATGTAACTTGTATTTTCATATCACCATTGCTATGGTTGCTGCCCTCATTTCACCTGGGCTGTAAGTTGTTAGTTAGCTAAATGCACTTTAACAGAACTATTTATGTGCATTATGAATATGTGATCTACACATACATTCCATATAACTTTTTAATGCATTTCTTGTGTCATCATTAATTCCACAGGTTCATAGGTTCATAGATTAGTACTAGGCTAACTGCCCTTGTGAGCCATTTTAAGCCTAGCCAATCACACCTGGCATGGGCATTGAGTATCCTGCTTGAATGTCAGAGTGCAGATTTGCTCTATATTCAGTGCAATAGCGTTCATTTCACTTGTAGGAGCTGTAATGGTCCTGCTCTGAGACATTTGGCAATGATGTAGGAGAATATATTGCATGCGGAGGGATTACAGTAGAGACTCAATTATCCAAACTAATTGGGACCTAGGGTAGTTCAGATAATCAAACTGTTCAAGTAATCAAACATACATTGAACTGGATAAAAAACTTCTAAAATCTTGTTTTTTTCTGCATGCTGGGAATACACTTTTCAACCACTCAGCGATTCCAGTGGATAATAAAGAATATTTTTTTACATGAGGAGGCTACAAGCTCAAAAAACACACAAAAATGAATATGTATACTGTTTACATATTCAGACTTTATGATTTTTCCTACCTGAAAACTTTGGAAGGTTGCGTTCATATAATTGACATTTCTGATAATCAACATTCGGATAATCGACTCTCTACTGTACTGGTTGATGAGTCATTGCTATGTACATTGAGTATTAATTCAATGCTGCCTACTTGCTGAAATGGCACTTCAACATACAAGCTGTAAAACTAAAATAATGCTTTTCTATGAAGATTTAATTCCATCTCAACCACACATTATTTGCAAGAAGAGAGTCCTTACATATTTCTATTTATCTAACTTTAAATTACCGTATCTTGTGGAAAGAGCGTCTTTGCTGATGTTGTGATGTGAGATTCAGACTACTGTGCTGATCAAATCAAGTTTACATTGTTAAGCCATAAGTCAATCTACCAGTTAAGGATGTAAGACTATCCCATTTCTTTGATACTTACAGCATATCATCGTAGCAAACATATTATTCAAAAAGGGACGTCTTTTCACATGGTTTATTTTGTTTCGCAAAAAGATGCATGACTTGGTCCCTAATCAGGGTTGGGGTACTGTTCACTTCCTCTTAATATTACAAAGTCATTTATAGGTAGAACACCTTGCACCTCTCTGATACAGAACCAGTAATAACAGTACTAAGAATACTTTAATGTGTATAGGTTTTTCACATATATAAAACTTACGCATCTGTGGCACATTGTTGTAAGGCGGACTGATTTCCACTTGCATTCTTTATTGATTGTATACAGACTCTCGAGACTGTTGTGTTACATTATCATTGTGATGTGCCTGAAATGTCTGAACTCCTGTGGTAACATAAGTAGGTTTCCTGGAGAGGCTGTAGAGTGTGTAGATCGTACAGATATATGGGTGTAATAATAAAGGCAATAGCATAGTTGAAGGGGGAAAAATAAATTAACCAAAAAAAAAAAAACCCACTGTTGAAATAAACATGAAAATATGCCCAATAGCATACATGCACAAATACAGTATAACAAAGATACTTTTTATAAAATAGGATCTCAGCAATCCTGCCTCAGTTCCATGGCATTTACATGATCTGACTAAACTACCTTTCATTGCCTTACTTGCTTCCTAAAAAAAGAAATTAAATAAAGCAAACTGAACTCCCATTGTAATCTCTATAATTTGATATTTGGTGGTTGATGGTCACTCAGCAAAGTTTATTGTAGAATCCAATAAAAGATCTTTGCGTATAGTATCAGACTTCAAACTGTTACGCAAACTAATAATCCTAATCCATTTTGTCTTAATTTTTCTTGGCCACAGTTACATTCTGTGTTGAATTTCTCATAATTTTTGAATAATTTAGTTCACAAACTTGAACTCTCACTGACCATTGCAGTTATAGGATTTTACAAAGCTTACCATCGCTGTTTCATGATTTTTAGGTGGTGTTATTACATCCTTAAGAACTGGCAGGAAGCATTGTTGAACTGTACTGTTGAACAGATTAAGTGTTGGTGCTGGCTTTAAAGCAACTGTATTTGAATTGGTTGAGCAGAAAGTGTTTCTGCTGTTTACGGAAATTAAGGATTGGTTGTAATGATTTAATGTCTTCTGACTTATATGTTCATAGGTATATACTAGGCTAAGCCTAGCAGTGTAATCCAACCCAGTTGTGTCCCTATGTATAATGGGCATTTATTAAGAGGGTCATGTTAGTTAGGAAGTTTCCAGAGGTTATGTGAGGGGGGTGTTACTTAGGGCATTACTGCCTGCCTCTTTTTATCAGAGACAAGAAGGCCAGACCTGGGGTGAATTTATAACATCCCATCCCTTGGTTAAGGTTACTGTTAAATCAGGTTAGTGATGGACTCTGATTCACATGGATGGGTAGCCTGTTCCAGAGCATGGGGATCCTTTGAGATACACAACTGTCTCTCCAAAATGGCTTATTTATGTCACAAGCAAAATTGAAATCCTTGGATCAACTGGTTTGATGCTGTTCATTTTGTTGATGTGCAAAAGGTCCATCAGAGCTGGATCTGGGGATGCCTTGTATACTAGGCATAGATCACCTCTTAGTTACATGTAAGAGACAGAATATAGAGATAGGGCTTTAAGGTGATAGGTATAAGATGATGTGTTTCATGTATGGTTTCCCAGACTTTTGGGAACTGTACAGAAAAAGTGTACTCTGTGCATTTCAGGCTGGACAGTGGAGTTTGCAAATGGGGTATTGTTTAAGAAAGGGACCTTACATTTTAAGGAGGCAGAGCTATTTTGGGAATTCTCTGAGCAGAGAAGAAGAAGCTTTATCTTCTTACCAGTTTGTGTCATAGGGTACCCAGAAGAAGAAAAGCTTTTTGTGGTCTAGGTAGCCTTTTGCAAGAGTAAAGCAGTGGTATTCCCCTTTGAGGGTACATGTTATTGAACTGGCAAATGTTTAAGGTGGTTTGCTGGGCAGTACAGTTATTTTGTGAGACAGAAGCAATGAATGGGAGACTGTATATTTAAGCTGAAGGAGAAAGACTATTTTCTCTGTTGTTGTTCTTGCTGCTGGATGCAGGAAGTGGGAATGTTTCCTGGCCCAAAAGAGTAACTTATTAACTTTAACTTTGGTAACTTGAATGTGAATCTGGAATTTAAGAGAAGAATCTAGCCATATTCCAAGGTACCTTTAGTGTGGCACTGTGTCTAGCCATTTTCCAAGGTACCTGCAGTATAGGACTATGTCTAGCCTTATTCCAAGGTACCTGTAGTATGGGACTGTATCTAGCCATATTCCAAGGTACCTGTGGTACAGGACTGTGTCTAACCCTATTCCAAGGTACCTGTAGTATGGGACTGTGTCTAGCCATATTCCAAGTTACCTGTAGTGTGGCACTGTGTCTAGCCATTTTTCAAGGTACCTGTAGTATAGGACTGTGTCTAGCCATATTCCAAGTTACCTGCAGTATGGGACTGTATCTAGCCATATTCCAAGGTACCTGCAGTACTGGACTGTATCTAACCGTATTCCAAGGTACCTGTAGTACTGGACTGTGTCTAGCCCTATTCCAAGGTACCTGTAGTGTGGCACTGTGTCTAGCTTTATTTCAAGGAACCTGTAGTATGACTGTGTCTATCCAAATTCTAAGGTACCTGTAATACAGTACTGTGTCTAGCCCTATTTCAAGGTATCAGTAGTATGGGACTGTGTCTAGCCCTATTCCAAGGTACCTGTAGTGTGGCACTGTGTCTAGCCATATTCCAAGGGATCTGTAGTACGGGACTGTGTCTAGCCATATTTCAAGGAGCCTGAAGTATGAGACTGTGTCTCACCATATTCTAAGTTATGTGTAGTATGGGACTGTATCTAGCCATATTCCAAGGTACCTGTAGTATGGGACTGTGTCTAGCCATATTCCAAGATACCTCTAGTATGGGACTGTATCTAGCCATACTCAAGGTACCTGTAGTATGGGACAGTGTCTAGCCCTATTCCAAGGTACCTGTAGTATGGGACTGTGTCTAGCCATATTCCAAAGTACCTGTAGTACAGGACTGTTCCTCGCCCTACTCCAAGGTACATGTAGTACGAGACAGTGTCTAGCTATATTCCAAGGTATCTGTAGTATGGGACTGTGTCTCACCATATTCCAAGGTACCTGTAGTATGGGACTGTGTCTAGCCATATTCCAAGGTACCTGTAGTATGGGACTGTGACTCACCATATTCCAAGGTACCTGTAGTATGGGACCGTGCCTCACAATATTCCAAGGTACCTGTAGTATGGGACTGTGTCTAGCCATATTTCAGGGTACCTGTAGTATGGGACTGTGTCTAGCCGTATTCCAAGGTACCTGTAGTATGGGACTGTGTCTCGCCATATTCCAAGGTACCTGTAGTACGGGACTGTGTCTAGCCATATTCCAAGGTACCTGTAGTACAAGACAGTGTCTAGCCATATTCCAAGGTATCTGTAGTATGGGACTGTGTCTTGCAATATTCCAAGGTACCTGTAGTATGGGACTGTGTCTAGCTATATTCCAAGGTACCTGTAGTATGGGACTGTGTCTCACTATATTCCAAGGTACCTGTAGTACGTGACTGTGTCTAGCCATATTCCAGTTGTAAATTTGGAGACTCATAAAGAGTATTGTTTCCAGTTTTTGATTTAATAGATTAGGTTGATTCTGGTTAGTCAGTTACTTCTGGAGGACAGGTCAAGTTCAAACTGCTGTTTTATGATGGCAAGTGGGGGCCAAATCTGCAGATGACCATGTAATCTGCATATAGTGAAACAGAGAGTGGGCAGGTGTTCCAAGTGAGGCTACTGATAAAAGAGAGAAGAAAGAAGAGAATAGGAGAATGTATTAAGTCTTGAGGGGCACCTTTGGAAATGTGAGCTAGAGGAAATGAGAGTATATGTATGCAGTTTATACCTTGAAGTGTCTGTAAGGCAGAAAACCTTTAAACTATAGGGCCACATTGGGGATGATGTTTGCAGTGGTTTAAGGGGGTAGTAGGAGAAAGTGATCAACAGTGACAAAGGTTTTCATTAAGTCAACAAAGATTATTCCATTTAGTAGTCCTTTAGCTCTACTGCTAATAATGTTGTTTGTCAAAGTATATAGGACATGCATAGTACTTCTTCCAACCAAAGCCCTTGTTGTTGGACACTAGGTATTCTGTAAGTTTTTATGTGGCTGGTTAATTGGGTTTAGATTAGTTTTTCTAAGATTTTCGTAGGGTTGGCAGGATTCATATAAATCTAAAGGTATCGATAAGACAGGAGTTTTTGTTTTTAGGATTTGTCTGACTGCCAATTTTCCAAATTCTTTGAAGTCCACTACCCCTCATTATTCCTCACATTAAAATATTGATCCTACTGCAGCAGCTTCACGTCAGCCCAATAAATATACAACACAATGTTGCCTTCTACACACACACACACACACACACACACACACACACACACACACACACACACACACACACACACACACACACACACAGTCGCAGAACCACCCAAGCTCAGGCCTTCCTCCTGTCACTTCTAGACTACTCCAGACAATAAATACAGTTCTTAAGAAATTTGTCACCCCCACAAAGCTCCTCTTCCTATACCTTTTCTTTCCGCCTCCTCCTCCTCCCTCCTACATTCTAAGACACAACAATTCACTCCCCTATAACTTTATCTCAGTTTTCAATTTGCTGTCCCTCCCAGCACATCTACACTTTCCCTTCTCACCTATTACATCCAGAAATCCTTCCCCCACTGCCCTCCTCTTTTTGATGTATATATCTCAGTGATAGTAATAAGCTTTTACTAGTTTTCATAGTTTTGTAGAAGATTCAGTATATGATATAAAACAGGATTCCTTTACTAGAGCTCTTAGTGTAGAAGAAAATTCCTTATGAAGTATAATTGTCTTTAGTAATCAATGCAAACCCCAAACTGAGACTGAAAATGGTCCTCTTAGATTAGTGCTCTATTGTGGTCAACAATGCATAGATAAATACATATATACACTACCTATCCTAACTGTGAATAAGTACATCTCAGTAATCCATATCATAGTACTACTCAAATAATGTGGGGATCCAAGTCTGGCCATTTTATAAGGAATGCAGGTAGGCAGTGGTACAACATTATAGCAGCATAACACCATTCCAAAATATGCATAGGTGTTGAATCACTGATTGGCAAAATTAACATTTAGAGTGCTATATTTTGAAATATGAAGTCAATACTCAAAATTCGGCTGTACACTGAAGCAAGTTTTTTTTTTTTGTCAGGGGGAAGAAGAGTCCCTACATTTCTAAATCTGTAACTGATGGCTGTCTGAAATTTCCAAAACAGCCAAGTTTTACATTTAGTCCACAGCAAAAATTATTCAACTCAGCCAAAGATAAGACAGCATATTCTTGAGGAAACACTATACTCTACAATTATAAGAATACTGTAAGATCACCTAGGAGCTTTATGGTTCCTTGCTGGACTAGTGAAGGGCTTTAAAGAAAAAGATGGCAAGATTTTATAAGGAGACATATGGGGTTCTGAAAACTAAGGAGGAAGTTGATTATGGCATTACAGTGATGGAAGTTCATAAATCTTTGATCAAAGACAAAGACAGTAGAAGATCCAAGGGGGAGAGTGTTCATGTTGAACATGTGGTTTAATAGAAACAAACTTATGGTGAAAGGTAAGATAAAAGACCTATGTCCATTTATGAAGGAACGGAGGATAAAATAAGAAGTTTTGGAGGAAGGACAAAAGGAAAGAGTGAGAATGATATTGACGATATCTAAGGAGGGTTTGAAAACAGTACATTCCTTTAAACACCATCTCACAGAAAAAAATGACAGGAAGTCAATATGTTAAAAAGGAAGGCTTATGTAGAAGAGCTAACAGAAGAAAAATTGTCATATATGAGCATTGCAGTGGAGGAAGATGAAGAGGTACTTGCGTTATTAATGATTGACTGGCTGTAATGTCACATTAATAAGTGTCATCCTTTGGTCCCCATAAACATAGTCTGTAATACTTGTTAGTATTTTAAATGTATGAATGAGTATGTGGTTGGGGATGTAATTGCCGAAATTGGTTAGTGCACAGGAAAAGGAGGGATATTACGAATTATTTATTGGCAGTGTAAAAATTAGGGAGAGAGTACTATGTATTACAGTTCATCTTAACCAAAATACTGCACTGGGGAAGTTAGTGGATATCTTTCAAATGTAGATACTCCTAAAGCCCTTGGCCATATAAATTTATGGAAGTTAGACTACTATGAAAAGTGTTTTACATTTAAAAACAGTTTCAGAAAATAATGTAGAGAGGTGTACTGCTTTTGGCTGTTATTCCAATAATCAATTATTTTAGGTGCCAGAGTTGAAAAAGGCCAAGTTGCAAATCAGTGTTATGTTCTGAATTATGTTTTATTTGAGCTTAGTATGAATTTAGTTGTTAAGAAAATGAGACAGATGTGAGAAGATGGCAAGTTAGGATAGGCAGTTTTTTAAGTGATGTAACAGGGATGATATGGCATATATATATATATATATATATATATATATATATATATATATATATATATATATATATATATATATATATATATATATATATATATATATATATATGTATGTATATGGGTCCCCTTCACATGGTCAACATTTCATAAAGTCGAAGACCATATGGTCGAGACCATATGATCAACTTTTGAAATGTCGACCATGCGGAACGGGCATCTCCATACAGTGCAGAATTGAAAGATTTATATCTCCCACACTGTAGTGCGATCTCGGGGTTGGTATATTTAATTTCAGGGGGGTGTGGGAGGCTTGGCCCCTGCTAGCAACTTGAAGGTAAGTGATTATTGTGCTTTTTTTTTTTTACATGATCGACATTTTAAAACTCGATCATATGGTCCTAGCCATATGGTCTTCGACTTTATGAAATGTCGGCCATGTAAAGTATACTCATATACACACACACACACACACATACACACACATATATATATTAGTTAATAGTTAGGCAGATGCTTATTTAAAGTGGGTCGGATCTAGTTGTATAGGAATTTGGAAACAAGAAAGGAAAGTAAGAATGGCTAGTAGGAGATGTAGGGGAGGTAGAGTATAGGAGACAGACTAGACAGGTGGGTTGTTTTGAGACTGTGCAAATTAAGAATGGTTGGAGATAGAGGAAGGGAAGAGGAGGAAGAGGCAGGGGAATAGTGTTAGAGATACATTAAGAGTGAGGTGATGAAATAGGTGAAAGGATGGTTATTGGCTATTGAATGGTTATTGGAAATGGGATAGGGATATTTACAATATGTACTGGTAGTTGAGCAGAATCATGTGAGTTGAAAACATTTTACTGGTTTAGTTAATAGGAGCCAGTCAGAAATTATATTTAAGTTGTGAGAGGTTACCCTGGGGCTGGGCAAAACTATCTAAAAAATAATTTGAAGGCAAGAAGGTTATTATTAACCTAAGTGGGAGTGAGTGCTGTATTTTAGTGCCATAGATTGAGTGTGTCATTGCACTAGTGAATGTTAAGACAAAGTTTGTCTTGTGAACAAATTTCTCTTGTGCAAAATCTAAAAGGTGAAAAGCAGGTGCATTGACGGTTAAGAGTACGTGATTGACTGCATGAAGTAAGTAAACACTGAGTCCAACAAAGTTATGTGGTCAGGAAACAAGTCCTTATATGGTCTTATGTCCACTTTTCTCTTTCTACCTAGCAATAAGTATTTAGGTGTGTCTTAATGCTTATGGGGAATTACTTGATTGGTAAATGTAAATCTTCTATTGACTATTGGTTTGAATAATCAACTCCATATTAGTATTATCTAAGTGTATATCAGCTCACAGTTTTCTTTGTTCAGGGAGATTCCCTATACTGACTTTGGGGTCTCCCATGTGTGCTAATAAAGCTACTATGAAAGAGAGAACTTGTACTGTGTATTTGTTATTAATTCATGATTAAATGATTGAATTACTGTATTAGTAAAAGTTATTTCTTAACACTTGTTTATCTATCATGCTGTATGATTCCTGTCAAGTATGGGCATTTTGAGGATTTTGTACTACATTGTGGAGCATAATTAACTAATTTTGTAGCATTATTCTAGTTTAGATGTAAGTGTGGCCTGTAGATTTGTCAAGATTGGAGACAGATGTATGGCAGAGATGGTAAGATGAAGGTAGGTGCCAAGGTTTTTGTGGAGCTCTCTATGAGGGCATGTTTGATTCTAAAGCATGGTTATCCAAACTTCTTAGCTCAGGGGCAACTTACCATACTTGGCAAGGTTTGGAGGGTACATCATCATGTCCAACATGTATCTGTCCATTCAGAACAATTTGTTGCAGGACATACCAAGGGCCAGATAAAATGTTTTGGTGGTCCAGATTGTGACCCCAGGGCAACCTGTTGGGCACCCCTGCTCTAAAGTATCCCAGGTTTTTGGTTAGTTTGTTTGATGGTCTGATATATGTGCAAGTTGAATTTCAAGTTATCTATAATGACTCCTAATAGTTTTATGGCCAAGACAATTTATATTTTTGTGTTATTTAAAGAGGTAATAGTGAAGGCAGTCTTATTCACGTCATGTGTTTTGGGAAAGAATAGAAGTAGCTTTGTTTTCTTTGGATTTACTAGGAGCTCAGAGTTATTAAGTCAGGATTTAATGTAAGTAAAGGATTTATGGGTTTTACGTTGAAGATGGACAGAGTTTTGGCAAAACAAATAAGGGTCCAGATGTTGGCATATTGGATTAAGGAGCCATACGTGGATGTAGCATGGAGACTGCCAATGAAAATATTCAGAAGCAGAGGACCTGGAATAGATTTTTGGGGGACCCCAATAGGGACTAGTAGGAAAGGTGAATGGGCACTTTACCCTTTGACAGATTGTTGTCCATCTAGTAAGTAGCTGTTAAACCATTGTAGGGATAGGGGTAAGAGACTGATAGAAGATAGCTGTTGAAACAACTTGGTATGAGACACAGTATCAAAGGCTTTTGATAATTCGAGAAATAAGAAAGAAACCAGGATACTGTTGTGTCTTGCTTGGTTAATGGTGCTGACAAAGCTGAGAAGGGCAGTGATAGTACTGTGTCCAGAGCAAAAGCCATGCTGAGTAGGACTGAGAAGATGATTGTCAATGAGATGTTGGAGAAGTTGTCTGTAGACACATTTTTCTTGAATTTTGGGTTTTAGGGAAGTGGCCTAAATTTTGAGAAATTAGTGGAGTTCCCACCCTTATGTAATGAGATAATATGATTTTTTCCCAAAGGAATGGTACATAGGACTCACTGATATATATTTTTATTAAAATGGATAAAGTGTAAAGGCAATTTGAGGTGCTCTTTGGGAAGGTTGACTAAAACAAAAGTAGTGGATTTTCTTTTTGTAGTTTTTTTTATAGAGTAGGTTGATGTTACTTGTAGTGTGACTGTGGCAGAGTAGTTGTTTGCTGGATAACAGGTATTTGAGTTACGTTTTGTTAAAGTGGTTATAGTATCAATGAAGTATGAGTTAAATTTGATGTAATCTCTGATGGGGTGCTGTTAGGTGATCGATTGCAATAATCTTTCTCCCCAGGAGATAACAAATGCTTAATGAATGGCCAGAAAAGCTTTGGATTGCTTTAATGGGTAGGGAATATATTGTTTTTTGTTGGTTATAATTTTGGTTTTGGTAAGGCTATTATTTATAGGCTTGGAGTATTTGTTGTGTTTTGTGTTGAGACCAAATTTTCCAAGTCAAATCTCTAGAGTACATGAGTTCTTTGGTTGATTTGTTTAGTCATAGGTCAGGGTTGGCTTTGACTCTTTTTTTTTCTAATGAGGGCCTGTTCATTAAGTATGTTGAGAAACACAATACTGAATGTTGCAGCGGTATTATCAAGTGGAAGTGTTTTCTGAATGGACCAGTTACAGCTCTTTAGAGAATGGGTGATCTGTGGATTGCATCTTGATTGGGTAATGAACATTCTTCATCAGGTTATTAATACACAAGTAATGCCTACTGAAAAATGAGTCTGCCACTTCATGGCAGCATATCAAGCCAATGTGGAGCTCAGACAGAAGAAAATCTAACAGCCACCATTATTTCATGGTCGCTAAGCAGTGCTTCTGCTGTTTAGTGAGTGTAAAATGTTAAAAAAAAAAAAAAAAAAAGAAGTGCGTGTGTTTGTTTGTGCTTAAGTGTATGCATGCATGTGAGTGAAAGTGAGATCGATCGAGCCATTATTTTCCAGTCGCTGAGAAGCGCTTTTGCTGCTGAGCGAGTGTGAAAAAAATAAATAGGAAAAAAAAAGTGTATGTCTGTGTATGTATGTGTATGAATGTGCTTCTGTTTCTGTCTGCATGTGTAAGTGAATGCGTGCATGAAAGCAGAAGAGACTGTGTGTGTATATGTATGTATGTGTGAAAGCAGAAGAGACTGTGTACGTGTTTGAGAAAGAGAGAGAGAGAGTAAACAGTGAGATCGATCAAGCTATTTTATGCTCACTAAGCAGCGCTTTTGCTGTTTAGTGAGTGCAAAGTGAAAAAAAAATGAATTTAAAATAAAGTGTGTGTATGTCTGTGAATGAGAGTGTATGTGTGTTTGGAAGCAGAAGAGGCTGTGTGTGTGTGTGTGTGTGTGTGTGTGTGTGTGTGTGTGTGTCAGCATTAGGATTTCTATCAGGTTGCATTTTCTGAAGTAGAGGTGTGCATTATGTGTACCTGCATGAAAGATTGACCACTGGCAATAGTAGTAAAGAGATTTACATACTTCTCGACCTTTCAGCTTAAGAAATATAGATAAATAAAGCGAGAAAAAAACAAAGTCTTAAAAGTAGGAGCAGAGTTTAATTATTGTTGTTATAAAAGTTGCTTAAATAACAGGCTTTATGCTGGAATGAATTTTCTAAATGAAAGGAAAGTCTGAAACTCAAATTTATGTCATCATTTAGAGACATCAACCTCTAATATATGGCAACAAACCAAATGCTTTAGGACAAAGGAACAAAAAAATATATAAGGTAAATACCTGGACATATTTTGAATTTAAAATACTTCCTCCAACACCATTAACATATTTATTTATTTATTTTACATTTGTTAACCGGGATTGTCTGACTGAGCAAAAGCCCTTTTTCAGCAGAGGCCGGGAAGAAAAGCTTCAAAACATAGTTACAAAGAAAATATAACCGTTACAAACACAGTTAACATTAAAATCATTCATAATAAAATTTGTAAAACAGTTATTATATATATATATATATATATATATCTATCTATCTATCTATATATATATATATATATATATATATATATATATATATATATATAGTTTACTATCAAAATGCCGTAATTGCACGTTATGAAGTATTCGAACAACATATGTTCGAATAATTCATAGTTCGGCAGGTTATGTGAGCGAACGTTATCATTGTGAATGGACTGTGCATTCGCAATTATAACGTTCGCTCATGTAAGGGGATCGCGGTACAGTGCAGTTAGGGAAATACATCCCTTTCCTCACTATAGTGCGATCTCGGAGTTGGAATATTAAGTTAGGGGGGTGCGGGAGGTGCAGGGGGGCTTGCCCCCCTGCATAGATGTGAGTTTAGGCTACTTAGGTAGGGAGTTAAGGGAAGGGTGGGAGTGCTGTTAATTGTCGAAAATGTCGCGAGCGACATTTTCGACAATTAACAGCTGTTTTCAACATTAGGTACATATGGAAATGTTCATTTCCGATGTTAAAAGTCGAAGTTTTGTACACTTTTTTTTTATTTTCGATTTTTTGATAGTAAACCATATATATATATATATATATATATATATATATATATATATATATGTATACAGTTACAATTATCTATAAAAGTGTTATGAAGAATAGTGCAGCAGAAGGAAAGGAGATAGTGTAAGGTAAAAAATTATGAAGTACACTAGTTTAATTTGTAAATGTTTTGGTATAGAGGGGAAGAAATGATGGTAAGACAGAGGAAGTTAGGTTTGTTATTTAGTGAAGGTATATTCAAGGAGGCTGAGAAAAGGTACAAATACAGTGACTTTTTAAGTACTCTTTAGTGGCTAGTTTGAATACTTTATGCTGTATGTAATGGCTCCTATTTTGGACTTGGGCTTGTAAATTTGTAAAAGGTCTTTGATGGAGCTCCTGAGAAGCCTGGATGAGACATAGTGGGAGATTATGGTGCCTAGTGCTGGACAGTAGGATGGTGAATATATAATGGAGTGTATAATTTGGAACTGAGAGAGAAGTAGGAGGTGTGGTAGTTTTAGCCTGTTTAGATGTTTGAGAGAGATATAGTGGTGAGATTTGTAGGTTTGTTGTGCAGCAAATCTGGCTATTTTGTGATAGGGTGATTAGAGTTTGCTAAGTAAGGTGGAGTTAAGGTTTGTGAGTATTTGGGAGCAGTATGTTAGGCATGGCAAAAGATAAAGTATGGGTGATTGTGGTTCTAGATTCAGGGGTTAGGAATTTTTCATTTCTGTAGAGAAGTCCTAGTTTTTGATGGGTTTTCCTGATACGGTTATTTATATGGAGGTCAAATTTTAGCTGATCATCAATGGTTACACCAAGGAGTTTAGTACTAGAGTCAGCAACTATGAGAGTGTGATTTAGTTATTTTATTTGAAAAGTAGATTTGATATGAGTAACAGTTTTGGGGAGAAAGAGTAAGAGGTTTTTTTTGGGGATTAAGGATGAGCTGATTATTGGTGAGCCAGGTTTCAACAGAGTTGAAATAAGACTGGGTAGCTGTTAGAAGTTCAGAGGATGAGTTAGCAATGGTGATAACTGTGGAATCGTTTGCATATTGGACTAATGAGGATTGTGAACAAGAGGAGTAGAGTGAGTTGGTGGAGATGTTGAAAAGTAGTGGTCCAGGGATGGATCCTTGGGGAACACCCATTTTCACTGGAAGGGGAGATGATAGTGAGGAGTGCCATCTTACTACAGCAAGTTTGAAACATTAGGCAGAGGAACTATTTTAGATAAAAAATATATAGTACTTAAAAAATACATAAGTAAGTAAAACACAACTATTTTACACAAAACCCATTCTCTAAGTGCAATAATACATGGCCATGTGTGTGTTAATGTGTAATTAACAACTTTCCAGTGGTGTAGAGGCTCTCTGCCTGTGGCATCAGACCTCATACCACCCCTGGGCGGCTGTTAATTACACATTAACACACAACCTGTCAGGCATTATTGCTTGCGTAATGTGGATGTAAAAATATTTATATTGTAACCTGATAGGTTGTATACCATGTTGTAGCCATGAGACTTAGGCATATGGGTGTTTAGTCTGTTAGCCAATGTTGGACAATAACTACTAATGCTATTTGGAATGGTGTCTGAAGATGAAAAATTGATAGAAGTGGAAGTAAGTATCCAGGTTAATATAGAAGCTTTATTACAGTATTTGCTATATCTTATTGGGGGGGGGGGGGTTAACAAGTTGAGCAAAGCCATAGAGGTTTATGGTGTTTTTGGAATTTGGTAGTGAAAGGTTACCAATCAATATTTAGATCACTTGGAATAACAGTTTTGTAGGGGATGGTAGTTGATAGTCAAGATAAGATCTTTTCAGCTGTGGTGGCATTTGGATAAGCAGGGATATAGAAAGCAATTACACATAGGCTTTTGTATTTATTAACTTTGAGGAATGTAATTAGGAGCTCAGCATTGCTAAACTATGGGATAGTATGTGGGCATCGTGTAACCTCCAGTGAGCTGGAATAGATAATAGCAACACTGCCACCCTTTTTCTTTAAGCTGTCAGTTCTGATCATGTTATAACCTGGCAGGGAACATCATTAGTGTTTGGATATTACCAAGTTTCAGTGATTGCTGATATATCAAGGGAGTGAATGCTTATCCAAGCATGGAATTCTGATAGTTTTTTGCAAATGATGAGTATATTGATACTGATTAGTTTCAAGCCAGCACTATTAGCAAGAGTTTGTTGAGATGCAGTTTAGGTTGAGCAGACAGGGGTGTTACAGTAAACTCTCAGTGGACCGGAGTTTCTATTAAAAATAGGCCTGACTAATACTGTAGCCTATACTATTTGTCTGGTTTGACTTGTTCTCAGGTTGGGGATAGAGAGAATTTATTCCTATCGTCCTTTTAAAACTCTAAAACTCTAAAAATGTAAGGCATGTTTCTGAGGGGGAAACAGAAGGTGCAACACATGAAAATTGTACTATATTTATGTGATTTTTTTTTTTGCTGGCTGCTTGAGAGTGGCAGTTGCTTGAGTTCCAGTTTAACTGGGAATTTACTGTAGTTGGTATTTAATGAGTTGTTGATTGGTTGTACTGGATTAGCAGTTTGTGCTTGAGATCAACTTTATTGGGCCAGAATTAGGGTGAGTATCACCACATAGGTGTCCCTTTAGTATAAAAATTAATGTTGCAGGGAGTATCTTGGTTTTTAATCTACCTTTCAGTATGGTTTTGTGTAGGGTGAATGAGCAGTTTAGAGATGTAAGTCTGATGATTATGAGATGTGTTGTAGAGGTTTGATGCTGTACTGAGGGGTGTGCAGGCGGTGAAGTAAT
The DNA here is from genome assembly GCF_019279795.1 of Protopterus annectens. Lineage (NCBI taxonomy): Eukaryota > Metazoa > Chordata > Ceratodontiformes > Protopteridae > Protopterus > Protopterus annectens. Next base: position 1,129,321,208 of record NC_056747.1, on the reverse strand, counting down.
TAAGAGGAATGTGATTATGGAATGGCAGATGGTATACAAACTATATAGTGCATTAAGATGTAAGATGTGAGATTACTAAGAAAGAGGAATAGGAAGACAGACCTTATAAATAATATGAGTGTCATTACAGGGATGTGGTAGTGTGCTGTAAGGTAAGATGAAGTTGTAGTGTGAAGGGGAAGAAAAATGTCCTGTCCCAGAGACTTCCCAGACTCTGGAACAGACTACCTATCTATGTCAAACATTGCTCCTCATTAGCACTCTTCAAGAGAAATCTTGATGATTGGTTGAGAAATAGGAAATTCACCACAGGGATCACTTCTGTGGCTCTGCTCAACAGGGGCACAGGAAAATAATTTTCTTGGGTGGCAAAAGCCAGGATACTTTTTTGGCTATGCTTATATAGGCCCTAGGGCCAATAGCCTAGTACCTACCTATGAACCTATGAACCTATGAATGAGGACAGCAACTGTACTTGTTCCAGTGAGTTCAAAAAGTAAGGGCTTGCTGTTGACAGCAGAGATGGTATAGACAGATAGGTAAGTGGATCAGAAAAGGTGATTTATAAAATAGAAGATAGGTTTATAGTTAAGTATGGTACAAATAAAAGAAAATAGTCAGGTTAGAGTTACTGAGTTGGCTGTTGTTATTGGAGAAGGGGCAGGTATGCAAGTCTCTTGGGTGTGAATTTATGTAAGGGTGTTACTGTAGAGCAGATGGGATTAGTTGATAGACAGCTATTGTTGCTTCATTGCCGATGTCTGTTAATTGCAGGGTGAAGAAGCAATATGGTGGGCTTATTTTTTATGGGAAAGAAACTAGATTAGGTAAAGTAATGTGGGGGTAGAGTTATAGAGAGTACAAATGTAGACTAAGAGGGGGTGGGTAGAAAATGGTGGTAGGGTAAGTGAACATAGTGGGCCAAGCCTAACAATGTTGGTGAGTACAATTTCAAATACAACAAGCAATGTAAGTTTGAATATAAATAAAATCCAGAGAAGTAACAGTTTAAAATGAATGTATTGACCTGACTGGAAGTAGAAAAGCAGAGAGAGAGAGAGAGAGAGGGAGAGATGGGTGATGATGTGGAGAGAAAGTCTCAGAAAGATAGATACCATACCAGAGTATAGTGGTATGCATACAGCAGACTTTACAGTGTTAAAGACTGGACAAAAGGTAGAAGCAATAAAGAGAAGGGAAAGACAATCATGAGTAAAGTGAATAAAGATGGGGATTAGATGAGATAATGAGTGAGTTGACCAGCAGTAACAGAAAGGGTAAGGGAAAAAGGTAAAAAGGTGACAGACAACAGAACAACTGTGTCTCCAATGAAAATAACAGGCAGTCAAACAAGTTCAGAAGAATTTATGTAAAGAAGGAATGAGAAACAGCAGAGAAAACAAGAAGCAAGTAGATACTATCAATGTAGAAAATTAACAGAGAAGTAAGATGTAGAAAGAATTGGCAGACAAGATAGAAGAAATAAAGAAAGGTGTAGAAAATACATACTGTAAGTATAAGAGCAAGGAAGATCCATTTGGATGGCAGAAAGTTCACAATGGTAGAAATAAACAGCTGGATAGATCCTTAAAGAGACACCCAGATGATAATTCTTGTACTCAAGTCTACAGAGTCTATGTACCTGCAAAATATTCACTTGAGTAACAGGTTCACAAGTATTGTGTAATTCAAGACAGGAGCAGCAGTATACCAAAACTTGTGGGAGGGGCTCTTCAGATCTTTAGAATCATAAACACCTGGATGAATAATTCTTGTCCCCAAGTCTACAGAGTCTATGGGCCTGCTCAGATGTTTAAAATCATAGAGTCCAAAATGGATAATTCTTGTCCCTGAGTCTGAAAAGTATATGTGTAAAGCGTAAAATAAACAATGATGGCTCTTGAAAAGGAAATTGCTGACTTTGGATTAGGAACCAGTAAATTAGATACTAGTGTATAAACATGAAATGTATGTAAGATGGAATATTTTTGGGGCAGTGGAAACAGAGACCTTGAGAGTGGGGGTTGGTAGTAAAGAAGATGGTATAAAGTCTTGGGGAAGGGTAGTAGATAAACTGAGAGAAACAGCCAAGTTTGTTTGGAGAGCTGTGCTGCCATTTACAAAAAGGGTTTATTAAATCAGTATAAGTAGGATTGTGGTCCTTTACATGTACTGTGGTGGGGAAGAATGAGTCTAGAAGGGCTAAAACTTAATGAACCGTTTTCACAGTAAATTGGACATTTCACTTGAATCTCATAGAAGAGAGGGTAAGGGGTATTGATATGCTTCAGCTGTGCATTGTGCCATTTTATATCAGGATCACTTGTTTGAAGTATTGACAAATGGCCCTGATTCATTGTTGGGAGGTATGGGAGAAGTAAAGGGGTTGGTTGAAAAAAGGAAGAAAATATGTAAATATGAGGGGTTCTAGACTGACATGTTGGAAACATATAACAATGGTGACTGGGATAACAGGAGAACAGGGTATGCAGACATTGTGAATAATTTTGCATGTGATTCTTGTTGGGAGAGGTGACTAAAATGCAAATGAGACAAGGAAAGATAAAAAGAAATGCAGTAATTTGGATCTTAAATTAAAGATCAATTAATAAAAGTTACAAGTAAATGTTTAGAAGAAATGTAAAGAAAAGGAAGTCAGAGATGTAAAAAAAGGAAGAATATTTCACATCAGGGTTTGGAAGACAAACAAGATAGTAAATTTGTCTTTTCAGAATGTTGAAGGTTTTCAGATTTCTCAGGAACAGAGCAGAATACCAGTTAGGGATCAGAAGTTTCAATATAGTATAAATGAGGAAAATATATGGGTGGCCGCGGTGGTGCAGCAGTTAGGGTTGTCACCTCACAGCAAGAGGTTCTCTGGTTCGATTCTCATCTGGGGTGCCTTCTGTGTGGAGTCTGCGTGTCCTCCCTGTGGTCATGTGGGTATTCTCTGGGTGTTCCAGTTTCCAGAAACATTCTTCAGAGACCATTCCAGATAGTATTAGTAGTTATTGTCCAACATTGGCTAACAGACTAAACACCCATATGCCTACGTCTCATAGCTCCAGCATGGTACACAACCTGTCAGGTGTGAGTGAGTGGTATGGATGAACTACCATGGCAAGGCTAGCCATCAAGTGGTGTAAACCTTGGCTTGAGATAATTGCCACTGTTGAAGTGACACCCTGACCCCATGTGCAAAAGTGGGACATAGGTTTGAGGGATGGGTGGATAGAAGAAATATAATATAGAGCAGATTTAGCCATAAAATGTGATTGGTATGGGTGATTACTTTCTGGAGATTATGGGTGGGAAATTTGCGATGTTGTTCTCTATAATAAAATTTGAGACATTGAGAGCATGGGGAGAGTGGACAAAACCATTTTGAGTTTGATATTGGAGAGGAAAATAGAAGGAAAAGGGCAGCTGCTGGATTTATAAGTTATTAGTTAATCTATGTGTCTCTTTGTTAATTAAGCAGAAAGGTAAAGTAGTCCAGGGGACCCTATTAAGCCACAATCTGCCCCAGAGGCAAAATACAAGGCATTCAAACAGACTTCAATATACAAATGAAAAAAATAACAAAACATGATACAGAGTATTTAAAGCAGATTTTGTGCATTAAATCAGTTCAACAAAATGCAAATAAAAATGCAAACCTTTGATGTTATTCTAGCCAGTCTGAGTGCCGTAAAGTAGTACAGAGGCTGTCAGTCACAACATCCAGGTTATTCTATTGGCAGCCTGGATGCAGCCAAGCATACTGCATGTATGCTATGGTGTAGTCCTTTTAAAAACTCTTTATTCAGAGAGATGAGTTTGAATTTACATTTTTATTTTCTATCTCTATCTATCTATCTATCTATCTATCTATCTATCTATCTATCTATCTATCTATCTATCTATCTATCATTCTAATCTATATTGCCATACATGTGTTTTTGCTTAAGCTTGTCATTTCAGGAGTTTTTTTTTTTCAGTAGTAAACATTTACTTTTGGGTTGGAGAAGTGGCGTGTCTACCCTTGTGGGGGAGGGGCTACACTCCATACGTTAGCATGGTCTCCCAAAAATCTGTGTATATCTTTGATTGACAATAAGGCATCTGTCTGTGTGCATAAATTTGTGTTATGTGGGCGAATGAGGCACTTCTAAAGCTAGAAAGTATAGGGAGGTTTCTTATATCTGAGGGACCTGAGATTTAAACAGCAGGTATCAGTTTAGAACAGATCTATGCATAAGAGTAACACAAAAAAAAGGAAGAAAAAAGGTTATAGGGCCATTAGACTAGTCATTAGCCAAGTAACCTCCTGTGATCTTATGATCTTATAAATGAAGAAATGATGAGGGTCAGAGTTCTAGCTTTCCGTGATTTTCTAGGCATAGTCAGTATACTGTATAAGTGGTTGCTCAGTATATCCACAATAGATTATTGATGCAGTTTTTTTACTCTACATAATTGAGACTTTTTTCAGAGTACATTATTTCATTTTTTCTTTTGGAATATGAAAAAGTTAGGGATTCTTTTTTTATGCTCATCTGTTAAGAGTTAAATAAATAGCTTTAAAGTATTAGTACTTAGGAAGAGCAACAATATTTGTATCACAAGCATTTTTTTCTTAGAGATGCTTTTTCTCATTCCAATGTGCTTTTTGTTGTGTTTTTTGTTGTACTTACCTTTTCTGTTTTCTTCATGCCATGACGCGTTTTGCATGGTTGTTGTGTTTTCCTTTTGACATTTGAATAAAATGCATGTAATCCCCTGTTCTTTGTTCAGGGAGTGACTAGAACATTCACATCTGCCTGAACTACTGTCAGTGTAGGTAGATGGGGCCAAGATTTACCATCTTATCTTATGGACAACAGCTGATCATCATCATCATCAACCCCTGCCGTTTTTCTTACTTCTATACAAAAGTCAAGGTGTCATGTGACGTCTCTACCTCACTCAGTCTCCTACCTTCTGCAAGAGTCACGCCTTACTGCTACAGGGCTTCTTTCACACAATATATTCTTTTCTTTGCTGGACATCCTTATTTCCTCTTGTCTTCTTTACATCTCTTTCAAATCTTATTAACCAACCCATCATCTGCTTTCCTGCAGATGTGCCTGAACCACTATAATCTATTATCTTTGACCATCTCTGCAATTAGAGCTACTTTGGCTTCTGCTGTGATGCTGTCATTTCTTTGTGCCATAATGTGTATCCTATCTCCAATCCCTGTCACTTCATCTGCATCACCTTTAGCTTCATCAGCTGCCTTCACTATCAAGGTTTCTGTACCTTACAGAAGTAATGGTTACCCCACCATTTTGTACGCCTTACTTTTCAGGTTCTTTAACATTCTTGGTGCAGCCACTCTGGTTCTAACTTTGACCTCCTCATTCAGACTTCTGTTGTCTTCAGCCTCCCCTAACAGATAATTGAAGCTGTTAACCTGTTCCACTATTTCCCTTCTATCTCAGTTTGTGGACGTGAACTGAGGCTTGCAGTAACCCCTTCATGCTGCATTATATTGGTAGTAACTGAAAATGAATCCAAGCACCTGACTTGGGAATAGAACCACAGATGTCAGATTGTCTTGCACCAAAGGTGAGAATGCTAGCAAAAGAGTGAAATGCTAGCAAAAGAGTGACCAACACTGCCATTTTGAATCAATTCAGAATTTTTGTTTTATTTATTTTTAAATGTTCCTTGTTGTAGGTTGATGCAGTAAAACTAGTGCTGTTGTAGCTGAGCTTGCCTTCTTGGTTGAATGTGCACACACACACACACACACACACACACACACACACACACACACACACACACACACACACACACACACAACAAAAACCATCTAATATTATATTGCAGCATGCATCTTTTTCTGTTACACTGCCTTTTCTCCCTTTTTGTCTCAAACTTTTGCCACTGCTCATCTGATTGCCCTAATATTTGACAAGTAATTTGGTCTACAGTGCTTGGCAGCAGTTTGATGAATTTCTCAAAAATTGTAACCTGGAGAGCAGTCAGGAATTCCTGCCCAGTTATTCTTTGATTCACGATCTGGTCACATGTCATGGGCAGCAACTATGTCTGTATTCCCACGTACAGTGCATCTTTACACTAGCAAACCAATTTCTGCAGTATTTTCCCCCATAAATGAGCCTTAGACACAACAGGACTAATCCGAAACTTAATAGGGTATATAGCAAAAGGAAAAACGTTATGGCTAAAATTAGGAAAAACAACTCCCATAATGATAGGAGCTCTCTAATTAAACTACACAGGAAACTAAGATAATTAATTAATTAAGTTCAACAAGGCCAATTACAAGGTCAAGATAGCCTCACAGGCTAAAGACAACCACAAGGTCTTCTACAGCTATGTCTGAAACCATAAGTGTGCAGAACTGGTGATCAATTGTGCCACCTTCACAGAGCAGAGTGACAGCAAATTTGTGGCTGACAAATTCACCTCAAACTTCACACTCTGTGCCAAAACCATGACTTAAAACTCAGTACCAAGAAATACATTATAGTACTTTTTGAAAAGTCGACCACTCTGGGTAATTGACCATAGACCATATTACTTGTCAAATATTAGGGCAATCAGATGAGCAATGGCAAAAGTTTGAGACAAAAAAGGAGAAAAGGCAGTGCAACAGAAAATGATGCGTGCTCAGTACTTGTTCAGAACTTGTTGTTAGCACTAAATAAGCTACAAATTACTACAGCACTCAACCTTCCTCTTTACCTAGAGGAAAACAGTTTTTGTACTTACTTTCCTCACTTAGAGAAAAACAGCTCTTATACTCACTTTCCTCACTTGTCTAGAGGAAAGTAGTTTTTTATTCAGGCAGTTACGACTGCTGAATCCTACACAGATGCACTCTATAAGCACTTACACGAGTGCATGGATCGTGCTATCCCAAACAGAACCAAGATGCTATCCTTCAAGAAAAGGAAGCCAATGTGGTGGTCGCCTGCCATAAACAAACTCTACAACAGAAGGAAGAAACTGTTGCAAAAGAGAGTAAAATCCCACAAGTGGAGGAGTTCACTGGTCAGCCTCTGTAAGAAGCTGAGATCCCTTATAAGATCCTCCAAAGCCAGCTACGAAAACAAAATCACCACTGATTCTAGGGACAGCCACAAAGCTTTCTATAGCTATGTCAAGAATCTCAATGGCAACACCCAGATTTGCTCTGAGTTACAGCACAATGACATGAAAATTACAGAACCAACTGATATTGCCAACGTCCTGGCAGATAGGTTCAGTGCTAACTTTACCCCCCTCTCACCCCCTAAATGGCCCATATCTATACAGGAAGAATGCAGAGTCCCTGTAATCACAACCACACAGGTAAAAGCTGCACTCTCTAAAGCCAAAAACACAGCATCCATGGGACCGGACAACATCCTAAGCTGCGTTTTACACAAACTTTAGAATGAACTGGCTCCCCACCTAAGCACCATGTTCAGTCATAGTCTCACATCAGGCTTTGTGCCCATTGAATGGTGCACAGCAACAGTTATCCCACTCCACAAAGGGGGAGCCACCACTGATCCGAGGAACTATCACCCTATTAGCCTGATGAGCCTGGTCTGTAAGGCCATGGAACATATCATCATGGAACTCATAAACAAAGACATTGGTAACCTCCAAACTCTGGACACCACCCTGTTCATGTTTCTGAAAGGCAGATCATGCCTCCTGAACCTAATCAACTTCTTTGAGGCAGTCACCAAAGCTGTAGATGAGGGTAAGGTGGATCACACAGCCTATCTTGACCTCGCCAAGGCTTTTGACACCATCCCCAATTCTGGAATTATAGCTAAACTCACTAAACTAGGTATAAATCCCTATTTCACAAGATGGGTTGCCAATTGGCTCACTGACAGAACCCACACTGTAAAAGTTGCAGACTCCAAATCTGACTTCAAACCAGTGACAAGTGGAGTACCACAGGGTTCAGTCCTGGGACCTCTCCTGTTTGGTATCTACTTCGCTGAAGTAAGGCTAACACAGAAGGCCTTTGGCTAACAAAGTTCACAGATGACTGCAAACTAGGAGCCATAGTTGAGTCCCCAAATGATGGGGACATCCTACAGAAGGGCTTCACTGAGACAGATGCCTGGTGTCAGAGCCTTGGCCTCAAGCTCAATGCCAAAAAGTGCATTGTCATCCCCTTTGGTAAAAACTCTGTACCCATGAACTACCACATAGGCGGCAGTCTACTTAACTCCGAATGTGTGATAAGAGACCTGGGGACCCAAGTGGGCAGTAGTCTCTCCTTTGATAATCACATCACCACAGTAGTCAGGAAATACTTCTACATGGCACACCTCATCACAAAACGGTTTTCATCTAGGAAAAAAGAGGTCATTGTTCCCCTCTACTTGACACTCAACCCATTATAAAGTACAATGCCCCTTTTGGAGTGTACCTCACAAGACATCTGCAACAGCTGGAAAGGCCACAGAAGTACCTCACAAAGAGGATTACTGGCCTCAAACAAATCCCCTAAACTGAGCGTCTCAAAAAACTCCAGCTTTACTCCATAGCATATTGCCTACTCTGAGGTGATTTCTGCCTGACATATAAAGCTATGTCAAACACAGAGCTGTTGGACATGCTACACCTAAAGAAATCCCAATCCCTCCGAGTTACATGCTCTAGAGACCTAAACCTTGTCACCACAATAAACTGGACATGCTGGAGGAATAGATTCCTGTCCCAGAGACTTCTCATACTCTGGAACAAGCTACCCATCTATGTCAAGCAAAGTTCCTCATTAGCACTCTTCAAGAAAAATCTTGATAAGTGGATGGGAAATAGGAAATACACCCCGGGGATCACTCCTGTGGCTCTGCTCGACAGTGGCACAGGAAAATAACTTTCTTGGGTGGCATAAACCAGGGAACCTTGTTGGCTAGGCTTACTTAGGCCCTTTGGCCGATAGCCTAGTACCTACCTATGAACCTATGAAAACACCCCTTAAAGCTGATTCATTAGTCAGAGATGTGGGACTTCATGTAGATAACAACCTAGCCTTCAACCAATGTGTGTCCAAGGTAGTAAGAAAATCCTTCTGTGTTGCTCAACATATAAGCAAGAGCATTGCATCTAGGTCCAGAGAAGAGATCTTATCACTGTACTTGGCCTTCATCAGACCCATGACACATACAGCAACTTGAATGTTTACAAATATTCCCTACAAAAAAAGAATACAGTGAATAAACACAATATCATATGCTGATCGCCACAAAGCCCTGTCTATTTACTCGGCAGACTTCTGTGAGGTGATCTTTGCCTTGCATACAAGGCATCCTTGGACACTGTTTTGATGAACTTTTGCACATCAACAAAACAAACAATATCAAAACTGCTACATTAGAAGACCTACATTTTGCTTGTGATATAAACAGGACATGATAGGGAGACACAAATGTTTCTCAGAAAATTTGCAGTTCCTCCCTATCCCTATGTAAGCAAAGCTTGGACCAATGGATGGGTAATCAGAAATTCACCCTGGTCTGTCACCTATGTCTGTGGTGGACAGAGGCAGTCAGTAAATCACCCCTTATATAAATCAAATTTGTGGGTCACATTTAGGTTGCACAGCTACACTTACAAGAGTACTAGTGGTCAATAGCCTAGTATACACCTATGAATCTATGAACTTATGAACCTATAAACACATTCATAGATTTATAGGTTGTCTGAGAGATGATCATTGAGCTATGTCCTATATGGATTGTATTAAATCCCTTTCTCTATATTCAGTCTGTGACAGGTTACTGAGAGATGATCTATGCCTGGTATACAAGACATCCTTGGATCCAGCCATGATCGACTTTTTGCACATCCACAAAATGAATAACTTCAGAGCCACTAGAATTCAAGGATTTAAATTTTGCTTATGACATAAATAAGACATGTTGGTGAGAATACGTGTCTCAGGGTATCCCCATGCCCTGGAACAGGTTGCCCGTCCATGTTAAGCAGACTCCAGCCCTGAGAAATCGGAAATTCATCTGGGGTCTGGCTGTCATGTCTCTGACAGACAGAGGAATACAGAAATGCCCAAATAACATATCTCCCCCCACATAACATCTAGAAACTTCCTAACTAACATATCCCCACTTAATAAACTCCCATGATATATAGGGACTCAATTGGCTTGGGTTGCACAGCTAGGCTCACAAAGGTCATGGTGGACATTAGCCTAGCATATTCCTATGAACCTATGGTTGTGAACCCCTTGAACTAAACTACAGGAATTGATAGTGGAGAGGAAGCCCATAAAGTCATTCAAAAGAGCATGAGATAGGTAGAAAAGTGGTGAGGGGAAAGGAAAGAAAGGAGGGAAGGAAGAATGTTCATAGGGTCATAGGTGTGTACTAGGCTAACGGCCCTGGAGCCTATATAAGCCTAGCCCAAGATGATTCCCTGGCATCATACCACCCAAGGTTAGTTCCTAGTGCCCCTGTCAAGCAAGGCCACTGAAGTGATCCCCAGGGTGAGCTTCCTATTGCCCACCCACTCGTCAAGATTTCTCTTAAAGAGGGCCAGTGAAGTGCTCTGCTTGATGTGAATGGGAAGTTTGTTCTAGAGTATGGGAAGTCTCTGGGTTAGGAACCTGTCCCTCCAGCATGTTCTGTTTATTGTGGTAATGAGGTTAAGGTCCCTGGAGCATGTGGCACAGAGGGATTGGGATTTCTTTAGGTGTAGCATATCTAGCGGCTCTGGGTCAGACATGGCTTTGTAGGTCAAGCAGAGATTGCCTCTAAGTAGGTGATAAGAGGCAGAGTATAGCTGGAGTTTTTTTGAGTCTGTCTGTATAGGGCATGTGTCTAAGACCTAAGATCCTATTACTGAGGTATTTTTGTGGCCTTTCCAGTTGTTGTAGGTGTCTAGTGAGTTATGTACCAAATGGGGCATTGTATTCTATAATAGGTCTAATGAGGGACGAGTAGAGAGGGATTATAACCTCTTTCTTCCTGGATGAGAAACCTTTTGTAATGAGATGTGCCACATAGAAGGACTTTCTGACTACAGCGGCAATGTGATTATGAAAGGAGAGGTTGCTGTCAACCTGTGCCCCCAGGTCTCTTATCACACCTTCAGTGTTTAGTGGACTACCGCCTATGTGGTAGTTCATGGGCACTGAATTTTTCCCAATGGGAATGACAATGTACTTTTTGGCACTGAACTTAAGGCCATGGTTCTGGCACCAGTCATTGGTGTCAGTGAGGCCTTTTTGTAGAATGTCTACATCAGTTGGAGAATCAATAATGGCTCCTAGTTTGCAATCGTCTGTGAACTTGGTCAGCCAGAGTCCCTTTGTGTTGGCTTGAACTTCAGAGAAGTAGATGCCAAACAGGAGAGGACCTAGGACCGATCCCTGTGGGACAGCACTTGTAACTGGTCAGCAGTCAGATTTGGAGTCTGCTACTTTCACAGTGCGGGTTATATCAGTGAGCCAGTTGGCAACCCATCTTATTACATTGGGGTTTATGGCTCGTTTAGTGATTCTATCTATGATTCCTGAGTGAGGGATGGTGTCGAAGGCCTTGGCAAGATCTAGGTAGGCTGTGTGAACTACCTTGCCCTCATCCACAGCTCTGGTGACAGACTTGAAGAAGTCTATCAGGTTGAGAAGGCATGCTCTACCTTTCACAAATCCAAACTGCGTGGGGTCTAGAGTTTGGAGATTCCCTATGTCCTTATTTATAAGGTCCATGATGATGCACTCCACAGACTTACATGTCAGACTCATCAGGCTAATGGGGCAGTAGTTCCCAGGGTCTGTAGTCGCTCCCCCTTTGTGGAGTGGGATGACTGTAGCAGTGTGCCATTCGGTAGGAACAAAGCCTGAAATGAGGCTGTGATTGAACAGGGTACTCGGGTGTGGTGCCAGTTCACTTTGTAATTCAAGTAGAACACAGCCAGGGATATTATCATGTCCCATGGAAGATGCATTCTTGGCTTTGGACAGTGCGTTTTTTACCTGTGTAGCTGTGATAATAGGGACTTGGCATTCCTCAGGTATTGTGATAGGCCCTTTAGAGGTGAAAAGGGGGTAAAGTTCGCACTGAACCTGTCAGCCAATATGTTGGCAATATCAGTTGGTTCTGTTTGTGTATTGCCATTGTGCTGCAACTCAGAGCAGATCTGAGTATTGCCATGCAGATTCTTGACATAACTACAGAATGCCTTGTGGTTGTCTTTAGAATCTGCAGCAGTTTTGTTTTTATAGCTAGCTTTAGAGGATTTGATGATGGATCTCAGTTTTTTGCTGAGGCTAACAAAGGATTTTTTCCAGTCTTGGGACTTCACTCTGTTTTGCAACAGTTTTTTTCCTTCTGTTGTAGAGTTTGTTTATGGTGGGGGACCACCAGATTGGCTTCCGTTTTTTGAAGGAGAGCGTCTTGGTTGTGTTTGGTATGGCCTGTTCCATGCACTTGTGTATGTGCTCATACAGTGCATTGGTATATGATTCAGCAGTCATGCACCTATTTTCCAGTTGCATGGGTGTCGTGAAGTTAGCCACCTCTGTTTTTAGAAACCCAAAATTGGCTTTGGAGCTTAAAGGATAGACAGATTAAATGTTTCTTTCTACCATCGAACAAATGCAGTATAATGCCTCAGTCTGCTACATGATGTTGTCTTCATGTCCATTTCTGAAGCTGATCCATGCAAAATATGAACAGGCTTTAAAGTATATTTTTATATAATTTTACTGCATTAACATAAAGTTGCACCTAGGATGTTGAGATTATAGTTTTCAAGTCTCGGTTCAATAAATGGGGATCAGTTCTTTGTTTCATTGAAAGAGCAGGGAAAATGTCGAAGTGTATATGTGATCAGTCAGCTACTTGGAAATATAATTAGCGGTGAATAACTTCTGTTTTTTTGTCTTTAGTTTAATTACATATTGTGAAAGATGTTTCATACCCTGTCTTACTTTTTATATTAACTGGAAATATATTACAGAAGTGATTTTAAAGTTCAGTCAGTAGTGGTGAAAGGAGTGCTCAGACACTTATCTGCTTGTCAGTGGAGAAACTTTCTTTGCCACTTATTAGTCATAGTTTCATATTTATGTTCACATTTTCATAACTGAAGACCTACACTTTATTGAGGTGTATGGTGTGAAATACACTCCCCGGGATTCAAGAAGCTCAGCACAAGGACGGTTTTAGCCTTGCGCCGAGATCCTTACTACAGATGGTGCAGCAGCACCATATGAATATGTATAAGGGCGAGCTGCCACACCCTCGACATGCACAGGAAACATGTGCGAGTGCAGGGGGCATGTACAAGTGCTCTACGGAGGCAAAAACATGCCCCGACAGTTGCGAAACCTACTATGCCTACTAATAGTAAGTCAGTAATTCATTGTCTGTGGATACCGACATGTATGCTAAGCATACAAGAGTGTCCACGTACAGTGAAATAAAATTGAAGTAGTAAACACACAAGCACGTAGTGGAATGTTGAACCCTGTCTCTAGAACTTTCACAATTAGATTTCCCGTGTCCCTATTTTACATTTGAATTGCTGCAATATCAAAGGTGTAAGCAAAGCGCAGCGTGTTTGTGCATTGCTGCCCTCTGCCGAGCGTAGCTTACACATCAAATTCATTCAAATAGAGAAAAACATTGAGAATCAATGTAAATGTCAATAGCGTAGTGTTTAGGGCATCCACCTAATGAACAGGCATTCAAGGTTTGAGCCCAACAATAGCACATATCATTTTCCATGTGGAATAAATGTCGTTTTTCTGTAAAACTGACATAAGAGTATCGCATGAGATATTTAGCTTAAATATCATTTAAGCAAAGTGGCACTGTCATAATAAATAAGGCACTAGTAAGCAGGTGTAAGCACAAATAAGCAGCAGTAAACACATATAAGTACCAGTAAGCAAGTCTGAGTGCGCTTGTCCAGGTCTAAGCTGTGCCCAGCATAGGAAATGTATATAAGTATGTACAGATATATAATATATATATATATATATATATATATATATATATATATATATATATATACACATAAATATATATATACATATATACACATATATATATATATATATATATATATATATATATATATATATATATATATATATATATATATATATATATATGAAGAAAGAACGAAGTAACAATAAAGCATACAAAAGGAATGAGAAGGGAATCAACAGCAACCCCAGTATTATATAGCGATGTCAGCGTATGTCCTATCAAGCTGGGCAGGAGTGAGCAAAGCACTGCTACTCACACCACAGGCAGGATATTACCAGTGGGAGTAACATTGTTGATCTGCTAAGTCTACTTTACACGCAGAGGGTAGTCCCTGGTGGGACTACCCAGAATTGATAGGCTATTTGGCCATCCGACCATTACACAAGCAAGAGCAGGTATGTTCAAGGACTAAATGGTGGGAGTGCCTGAGAATACATGGGTTGAGGCAACATACATGTAGGGCCCCTAACGCAGGGAGAGGGCAATGTGTGGAGATATGCCATAGCTGCGATAACAACTGGACAATGGATGGTATGTGTGTATGTTGAACTCGGGTGGGGTGGAGGAACTATGGGTATGAAATTATGGAGCCAGGTGTGCCAGGGATGGACGGGATGGTTCCAATTGGACCGCCCCGTGGATGTCAGTGAGTTTGTTATAAGTATATATGCATACACACATGTAGACATCAATATGTAGAAGTACATTTTCTGTAATATGTTCATTCCATTTGCAGACATAAATAACATGAATGTGTCCTTACAAACCTCGACAGTAGATAGAATAATAGGTTCTTCATAAGAGGGAAGGGACGAAACTGCTAAAATCCAAAACTGTGTACAATGTCCGAAGTCAGTGCTGTGCTGAAAAAAATCAAATGTGAGGATTTTCCCACACATGGAATCATTCCTGTGATCTGCCTGCTACGGCAATGCCAATTACTAAACCGGTCTGTTTGTAAAAGAAATACACCGAACACGTGCATAATTAGGCTCTCATGTGTAACATGTGCGTTACCACATAGTCATACTTATTAATTTATTGTAGTGTCATGTTAACGGGAGTAAGGATGTAATGAAGTATAGAGTCTAATCTTGACATAAACACATGCGTGTCCCGTGTGGGACAACCCAAAAATTGCGAATAGTGTCCTTTTGGTCGCTTATGTCACCAATGTTTGTGGACTAAATGTTTGGGAGTTCTGAGGATACGTGGAGTGAGTCAACTGAAGGGATGGGTCTATAAGAGTAGGGAGTGGCCAATGTGTAATCCAACTGGAGAATGGATAACTGTAGTGTTAGGGAGGCGTTGGGGTGGGTGGGTGTTTGGGGAACCAAGAGCCATGGGTATATGGGTATATATGCAAATGAAGCAGCACAGCAATAGTGTATTGGTTAGAGCAACCACCTAACGAACAGACATTCCCGTTCCGAATCCCACTGCATCAATACCATTTACCATCGGTAATTTGTACATGAACATATTGCGACATCTGTCTGCTGTATAACCTGCAAAATAACAATTAAAAGTTAACTGGAGCGAAGTGTCAGTGTCATAATGAATAAGGCACTAGTAAACAGGTTTAAGCATATGTAAACACCAGTAAGCGTGTGTAAGTGCGTTTGCATGGGGTATGCATTGCTTTACAGACACACACACACACACACACACACACACACACATATATATATATATATATATATATATATAGATAGATATATATAAATATATATATAAATATATATATATATACATATATATATATATATATATATATATATATATATATATATATATATATATATATATATATATATATATATATATATATGTAGTTGCAGACATATACATATACATTTATACATATATATATATATATATATATATATATATATATATGTGTGTGTGTGTGTGCATGTGCATTTGTGTGTGTATTTGTGTGTGTGTGTGGTGTGTGCATAGATATGCACAGATATACAGCTATGATAGGAAACAGCACAGAAGAATGACATCTGTTCACAGGCTATGCCAATGGAAGTGAGGGGCCCAAGCAAGAAACATGAAACACATAGCATGACCTTCCACCCCCTCCAGCCGGACATGGGAAACATACACACAAACAATGTAAAGAGTCCACTGCTCCCCAGACCACAGGCAGGCTACAACCGGGGGGGGGGGTACACAGTACACCTGTGAATTCTAATCTTGGAACACAGACAGGAGAGTCCCTTGTGGGACACCCCAAAAACTGGCAAGACCAAAAGAAGGAGATAAACCGAACATTCTGGCTGGGGCATATACATACCCGGAATACAAGGGTGGAAAAGCCTGATGACCCATGGGTCGAGACAATTGTATGAAATGTGTCCTGTGAAGTGGAGAGTGGGCAGCGTGTAGTGGTGTGTCCAGAACTGACCAGGACCCAGAGTAAGGATGGGTGCTGTAGAGGAGGTGTGGGTGGGGGAACTATGGGTAGCTACTTATGGGTCTAGGTGTGCAGGTGTTGCTTGATGTGGGCCTATATGGACAGCCCCAGGGATGTAAGCAAATGTGTTCATTGGGGAGAGGCATCGCCCAACGAGCAGCCATACCCACTACAAGTCCCACTGCAGCAAAGTGTAATCTATATGGCAAGGAATGGAATATCCAAATGTAGATGTATATATGTAGAGGTATGTGTGTGTATATCTACCCATAGTGACATAGAGATAAGCCTCTCCCTCTCCATAGTACAAATGTATACATACAGAAACAGAATACATATACATACCCACATATAGATATATACATATGCAGACACTCATAGACCCATATGTTGTTATATATATATATATATATATATATATATATATATATATATATATATATATATATATATAAAACAGCAATATATAAATATATACATGTATGCATACATATACAGATATATCTGTATATAGTAATGTATATATATATATATATATATATATATATATGTGTGTGTGTGTGTGTGACTGTAAATATACACGTGTATATAGATAGGATATGATACAGCAGTTACGAGTTACATATGTTCACAGGCCATGCATATGGGGGTGAGGGGTCCAATAAACAAACATGTAACACGTAGCATCAACCCCCCCCAGCTAGGCCATTGAGACATACAGATACACAATAAAAGTAAACACACCACTGCTTCCCAGACCACCGGCAGGATACTACCAGTGGGAGAGACCTGCCAGGTGTAATCTTGAAACATAGACATCGATGTCCCTTGTGGAACACCCAAAAATTAATGATCATCGGAGTCAGTCCCAGTAATTATTCATCAAACCAGGCTGTAGATGTAGATGGACCACTCGGTTGTGCAAGCCTGATAACCCATGGGTCAACAGAACGTACGACATGTGTCCCGACACGTGGAGAGTGGGCAGTGTGTAGTGGTGTGTTTTCACCCCACCTGCACCCACAGTAAGGATGAGTGCTGTAGAGAAGGGGCAGGTGGGGGAACTATGGGTATGCAGTTATGGGCCTAGGCATGCAGATGTTGGCTGGCACAGTCATATTAGGACCACCCCGGGGATGTAAGTAATATTCCGAAATGGGCATAGCTGACACCCATACCTCTCATCCCCTAAGAGCAAATCCACTGGACAGGACATAAACCATTGGGGGAACAAATAGGGACCATACCTCTGAACTGTCCCCAATTTCCAGGGACGTCCCTGATTTCGACTCAATTTCTAACTCTGTCCCACTTAATCCCTCCTAAAACTAGTGACTTTTGGAGGAAAGGTGGTGAATTATACATAATGAATAATGACAACAATTAAGAGTTATTAACATAATTTACCTCAGAAAATGTGTATGAATTCATATGCTCTGAGTCTGTCAATGTGTCAGGTTAATAGCACTAATAATTTAAATGTGTCCCTGATGTTATTATGACGTGTCCCTGATTCAGTTGGTATTTTTCCCCAATTGTATGAGAGGTCTGATAGGAACAGAAAGAACATATTCCACTGACAACCTTAGAAAGATGATAGAATATTAGGTATGCAGTAGCATGACTTGGCTAAAGGATGTGGGTTCCAAAACCCAATTACTTGTTTGTTTTGAAGAGTGTCAGTTCCCATGTATTAGCCAGACAGGTGCAGATTGTAAGAGGAACACACCAATAATATGAATCAAACTCTGGACAGGCTGTGGATTCCGTACAGTCGAACGGCATGCTTTCACCTAATGGGCAGCCATTCCCGATACTGTAGGCATGTAATCTGAGGCATCACAAGGTAATATCGTAGTCCTCACTCCCACCCAGGGGTGTGAGTGTCAGATGCAAACACCAAATGCAGTGCATTTGCCAGTGCGGAAGCAAGTGGGTGTAAGCCTGTTTGGCCGCCAGTATGCAAGTATTACACTGGTGAAGCAATGTAGATATTAACTGAGTGTTAGAAACTGTAACCGGAGGTTAGCATTGCTTAGCTCCATGCAAACCCATGCACACCCGCTCACAACTGCTTTAATATGCCTTAATTACTCCATATCCAACGGCCAGCAACAAAATAAATGGCCTCTGCAAGGCTCAAAACCAGGACCCTGCACACACAGCTATTGTGATTTACCACTAAGCCATGGCAGATATACAGACATTGCATCTTATCACAAACATATCACCCAGCAGTCATTCAACAGTATTGGAAATTTATTCCATCATGTAGATGTATGTGTGTGTTTATGTCCAGATATAGATATAGAGATATATCAAAAACATCCCATGTGACAACAAAGCGTTACAAAGAAATGAAAAGGAAAACACCAGCAACGCCTGTATTATGTAGTGGTGTTGTCCTATGTAATATCAAGACTCCCTCAGACAGACATGTGTCATTAATACACGCAAACATTTGTACATTGGCCAAATACATCACTCTGTGCATTTTATTTACATTAACACAACAGTTCCTGTCCAATCATTATGTGAGAACAGTACTCTTAAAAGGTGCTGTGTGCGACATCATCATCATGAAAAAGGTAAATGGGGTAACCATAGAGGGAACTCCACGGCACAAAAAACTGTTAACTACGAAAAACAAGTCCAAACAACTGTAGAGTCAACACTATAAATCAGTTTAATACGTACTTGAAGCGATTTTCGTTTGCAAACTATGAAACTTCATCAGAAGTAAGATTTACTTCTGATGAAGTTTGCATAGTTTGCAAACGAAAAGTGCTTCAAGTACGTATTAAACTGATTTATAGTGTTGACTCTACAGTTGTTTGGACTTGTTTTTCGTAGTAACCATAGAGGGACCGGTAGTGTTGTGTAACAACACAGTCTGCGACAGTCTGCCCTCGAGCTGGCGTATCTGGCCTCAAAACCCCTTATTGAGCCCCCTATGCACCACGTCTGGGACTGTATGACAGTGGACATGTTCCTGTCTGGACCTGCTCCCAGGGGGGACAAGCCCCATCCTCAGTGGCGGTTCCACCAGAAGGGAGAGGTGGAGGTCCAAGGCTGGGCCCCAGATGTGCTGGTGCCCAGTGCCATGGCCAGCTGAAGTGGGACAGGAGGTTCTGCTGGGACCTCCAAACCCATACAGCCTATGGTGTTGCAGTTTAAACACAGATATGGCTTATTAATAGTCAACAGCATTCAGGATTACTTATAACAGCATGCATAGATATGACCATCAACCCAACACAACAGATGGTATACATTTGCAGAGGGAGCACAACACATGCATATATACTGCATGACATCTGTACAAAGTGTAGAAGACTTGTGACTGCAGCTATGAACAGTGGCCCATTACTGGCATGTCACTGAGAACCCCAGACAGTGTCTGTCATACCACTGTTTCATGGGACATATGTGCAATCAGGGATGCGATGGCAGTAACTCATCACTATCACCATGTACTGACTGCAGTCCTCACACTATGCTCCTGCAGTTCACAGATGTGTGTTTAGTGAGTAACACAGGAAACAAATGGTTCCACACACTGACCAGTCCACAGATGGCCCTACAGATGGGGGTCCCTCACAAACAGAGCACAGTCTTGTCAGTTTTAAAACATGAAGAATAGCCATTACCACATACAACTTGTTAAACTGGCAGTAGTCTCAGTGAAGCATAGCTACATTTACATGCTGTAGTCATGTCTGGCACATCACCCTCCTGTCTTTAGGTTATTTCCCACTGTGTATGTTGTTTGAGGAACATCCATATATCATCTGTGATGCCGTTTACCAAACACCAGATCCAGGTACCACTCACAGCGAATGTCATGGGCAAACACCAACATGATGTTCCTAGATATTGTACTGTGTTTCCATGTGATTGGCTATGGGAACATCATCACAGCTGTTCCACATGCAATCAGATAGAGGAGGACTGCAATAGGTTCAAAGGCCATCACCTGATCATGACCATCACTTACAAAACAAAAGCTGCTGCTGAGCAGGTGTATAACTCCACATCCACCAGATAGTGTGTGGGAGGGACAGACAGAGGCAAAGTACATCAGAGAAGGGCTTGCACACTACAACCTAAGCATCGTCTGTCACACACCTACCAGCACGGGGGTTCAAACCACTGACTGACTAGTCATTACTATTACAAGTGCATGCAGTTACTTCATGTGCCACAAAGCTGACATGTTGGTGTGCTGTAAGAACATATATGTGTGCTGGTGAGCGACATCTGCAACAGAGATATAGTAGACATACATTAGGTGTAGCACACATGGCTGTCCACATGAACAGATGTCATTGTCATCACAACCACACTCTCTAATGGACTCACATTGACACACTTTGCCAGGCCCACAAATACACTTCCTAAGTACTTAGTTTGCCACACTGCAGTAATGCACAGGTACTACATGCACCACAGGGGATATCCGGAGGTTCTGTGGGCTAGTGCATGTGAACGTGTCTGACATCAGTCAGTATGCCAATGGGAGTTATACTGGGTGTGACTGTGGTTGGGAGCATCATACCCCAAATGCAGACACAAGGTGCCAGTACTGACATGCATGTGTGCATTGTTTCATGGGTGTGTAGTGGTTGGCTGTGCAAGATGGCTGTACAAGGCTGGGTGAGGGGTAATCCTTGGCATCACGCCACCTGACAATGGTGTGCAGTGTGGTACAGGGGTGTAGTGTCTGCAATGTCCCACACAGATGGGTATTGTATGAACTGTCCTGACATCCTGGTTACCATTGTGTACAGCCATAGCTTTACAATGCATGCCATGTCTGTGTTTGATAGTCCTTGACATGGACATTGCCTGGGATGTGCAAGTCCCACAATAATGTACAGTGACATGTACAAGTGTACCTGGTTTGGCAGGCACATGTGTACACAGACTGTTATCCTCAGATATGCCAATACTGGCCTAGTGTGGCAGGATCTGCTTATAGACAGCAGGTTGACCCTGCACCTGCATTGATAGCATGATACAGGTATTCCCTGGTGTCAGTGGCATCGGTCCATACAGGGCACATGTGTAAATATGGCCTCTGTGGATCACATTTGATGGCACCACATATGTTGCAGGCATCCAGTGGGGAACATAGTGAAGGCACATAGTCTGCAATTATGTGCCTATTGTACTGCTGCACAGGGTGCCATGCCCTCTGCAGCCCCACTGCAATCACACCATGCCTACTATCTGTCATCAATGTGCAGGGTACTAGCAATATAGCGGGATATTCTAGGCAAGTGTGTTTATGTATGACACATGGGTTCAAAATGTTTTCAGGGTAATAGTAGGGTTGCATACTTTGTTCACCAGGCCTTTTGCCAGATGTAGACGTATGGCTTGCCAACACAGTCCCTTGGCTGACTGACATCTGTACTCCTCATGAGGTGAACATTGTGACATATAATACAGACACCATACAGGAAAACTACAAAATCTGCTTCCCAACATGTCTAGTGGTTAGACACTCAAAGCCACCTCCACACAGGCTCTGACTGGCAAAAAACACACCTACCATGTCTTGGAATAGAACCTTTACCTAACTAGTGTATCACACTACAGCATTACACAGTTACAGCACATGCTATGGAGATTACTGAGTTACAGCAGTCCCAGAGGTGTATTACTAGGTGGGTGCCAACAGCGGGATTGCCAAAGGTGGTTATGTGAATTGTAAAGAGTGTGCATACTCTAAAAAGCACTGTTCCTTTCTCAGGCAGACAGAGACACACACAGTTGGCCTGTCATGCAATAGAACCCCTACCTAACTAATTTATCACACTACAGCATTATGCAGTTACAGCACACGCTACGGAGATTACTGGGTTACAGAAGTCCCAGAGGTGTATTTCTAGGTGGGTGACATCAGCAGGATTGCCAAAGGTGGTTATGTGAATTATAAAGAGTGTGCATACTCTAAAAGGCATTGTTAATTTCTCAGGCAGACAGACACACACACACAGTTGGCCTCTCTTGGAATAGAACCCCTACCTATTTTATCACACTACAGCAATACACAGTTATAGCATGCGCTACAAAGAATACAGGGTTACAGTAGTCTGAGAGGTGTATTTCTATGTGGGTGAAATCAGCAGGATTGCCAAAGGTGGGTATGTGAATTGTAAAGAGTATGCATACTCTAAAAGCATTGTTTCTTTCACAGGCAGGCAGACACACACAGTTGACCTGTCTGGGATTAGAACACCTTCCAAAGTTACAGCACGCGCCATGGAGATTACTGGGTTACAGCAGTCCCAGAGTTATATTCGTAGGTGGTGACATCAGCCGGATTGCCAAAGAAGGGCATTTCAAGTGTACTGCAAGTTGTACATGTCTGTTACCTGCGTGCACCCGCTGCTTACTGTCACGAAAACACATTTACATCTGCTTACAACTGCCTTATGCAATCCTAATTGACAGTATCAACAAGGCTTGGAGGTTTTGAACCCTGGACCATGCACACTGAGGTCACTGGACTTACCACTGAGCCATCTGGGTTGTATACATGTTGCATGGAGTCTATAATGCACATCTTACTACAGGTATTCCATAGTACTGAAAACAAATGGGACAGTCACTTTGTGTACATATGTACAGTACCCTTGAATGTACTGTACTCTGTGAAACAACAAAGACAAGTCTACATCTGTACAACTGTCATAACTATATATATATATATATATATATATATATATATATATATATATATATATATATATATATATATATATATATATATATATATATATACATATATATATATATATATAGATATATAGATATATATATATATATATATATATATATATATATATATATATATATATATATATATATATATATATATATATACACGTCTGAACACCCTTTGTGACACAGAAGGGTTCCAAAGGAACTGACGTGTACACAAAACAGAGACATCTCTTGTGTTATAACATTTAAATCTTAAGCAGTTCACCAGAGAAGGGATGGTTGTTGTGTATGTGGAGTTTGGGTTTGGGAATGATGGCTAATGAAATCTACCTGGGGGATTGTGGAGTTAGGGTGGAGGAATGATGGGCATGGACTTACACCCCCAGCGACCACTTTTGTGTCACTGCTCGACAGTGGTACAGGAAAATAACATACCCAACTGTAGTCATGCTTGACTGTGTATTCTTTACCATTCCTAACTATGTAATACTTTGTAGACACCGGTTACCACAGATGGCTACGATGGTGTGCTAAAAGACATTACACATGTGTATACCTGGCTACAGGGTAGTCACACACACAAACACGCACCCACTTGCCAGTATTGTGCATACACGTCTTACCTATGTAAAGGTAACTAGTATAGTGGTATGTGCCACAGAACACATACAATTACACTTACTCTGATTCCACTTCTGAGCTGGGTGACATCACAGGTCCGGTTACTTGCAGTGGGGAGAGGGGAAGTGAGAGGTTTAGCAGTTGACAAGGATGAAGGCCAGTGCAAAAGGAGGTATCTCTTTGGAATGCAGCATAACCCACTGTCATGACAGGATGCAGACATAAATACACACACACAACCATACTCAGCCATTTGCTGACACACACACTCAGGCATTTGTTGACATACGCACACACTCAGCCATTTGCTGACACACACACTCAGGCATTTGCTGTCACACACACAAACACAGTTGCCAGTGGTGGGATCAGAACTCCTGCCTATCTACATATCACTATTACAGTACTACGCAGTTACGAGACACGCCACAGAGATTACACATTCCAAGGCAGTCAGACTGCCCTTCTAAGACTGAGGACAACAACAGGGAGACTGACAGTCACAAAGTACATAGCTGTAAACCTGTGTGTTTAAAGTAGGTGTCCATTACAACCTGTATGCACAAACAAGACACATCATCTGCAGGTAGGCCTGAGAGGTATAGTTGTAGCACAACAGGAACCTGAACTGGAGTATGGCCATCTGTGGAATGGACAACTACTATCACTATACAGGGTTACAGTGGGCATGCTCATACACTTAGTAGCACAGGGCCATTTGGGATGCACTATGACTACAACTACACAAGGTTATACTGGGCATGCTCATACACTTAGTAACAAAGGGCTTGTTGGATGCACTGACTCAAATTACACAAGGTGGCAGTGGGTACGCTCATACACTTAGTAGCACAGGGCTGTTTGGGATGCACTCCAATTCTAACCACAGAAGGCCACAGTGTGCATGCTCATACACTTACATGTACAGAACACATTGTAATGGACTCCTATTGTAAACACACAGGTTTACAGCTATGTACATCTTACCTGTCAGTATATATGCACATCATACTGGTTTACTACCTGATACCTGTATGTGGCCCGTAAATGATATATCTGTGTCTGTGCTGTGTGATACACATGCATACATGTACATGAAGTACTGACATATATATGTTAAGTATACACATTCATGCATGTGTGGACGTGACAGACAATAGGTTACCTGGGTCACACAGGTGGATGCTACCTACAGCATGTGTCACACACCTTGCTGCCCTGAAAGGCATACATTGATAGCAGGTTGTGGACAGTGGCATTATATGTGGAACAGTGGCATGTGCAAGCATAATGTGTGAGCCACATTGTGTAATGGTACTGAGGTGCAGGTGTCAAGATGACCTCTCCCGGCTGTGTTAGTAGTTGTCATTATTAGCAGGACTGCTACCCTAAGTATATCTCACATTGGTCATATACACAATTTCTGCTGCTGTCCATCACCTTACATGAGGCATTTGCTACCAAGCACATTACTGCCACTCGCAGTGATGTCATGGTATGAGTGGCAACTGCTAGACCAAAACAATGAGCCAATGTCCTGCTGTTATTATGAGGTTGTCCAGTGTCTGTCATTCTGGGCTGTCATGACTGAATGACAAGCCTTCAACACAGAGCACATGCATCCATGTTTCACGTGTGTGTGGATAATACCTAGGTCGCATTTACCCATATAGCCACATTCCAAGGCAAATGTCCTACACCCAGAAGTAACACCCTGACACCTACAAGACAATTGCATTGGATGCTTATGCTAACCAGTGCTAGATGTGTGGCTTTAGTAATCCATTTGCTCAATGTAGAACCTACAATGGGGAATACTGACATCTGTGCAGTGAGGAACACCTGGCTGAAGGCTCTGTAGTGCACAATTGCACTACCACCATATAACTCAGATCCAGACATGTGGGCCATAACAGTGGTATGGACCATTCCAGGTGGTGGTGTACACATATTCATAAAGGCTACTCACATGTAAAGACCACTACTCTGACATAACGCATCACAGATGAGTCAGGTACAGGTGACAGTGGCAAATGCTGCATTCTAGGTTGTATCCTCATATACATCCACCACCTTGTCCCCAGACTACCAACACACATCCATATGTGGTATGACATAGTATGGTAGACCACCAGATAACCCTCGATTGGTGGACTGTACCTAGGCCTACATCAACTGTGCAAAGTACCCATGTACAGACACAGCTGCATAATGTGTTATGCAATGCAATAATACCACTGTTTGTAACCAGCTCAGTTGTACACATACCAGGGTCCCTCAGATGTTGTCAGCATTAACACGGTCGACTGTTGCTGTACACCAGTAAACAACACCCTCATGGTTGGATATGACCTAACTGTACCTGCCCTGGATATGTACATCCCACACTCATACAACATAAATGACATTACCATAGCTTTCATTATCCTTTCTACATACAGGTGGCTACAGTCATTACACACATGCACATGGCAGATAGCATGCTAACAGTACATAAGGTTTGATATCTATGTTAACAGAGGTAATATTCCCTCTCTACTGGTCACCCATGACACCTATCATATCATACAACACCCCATGTGGCATGTATGTCTTTAGACATGTCCACCTAATGCAATGCCTACAAACATACCCAAATAACAGGATCATAGGACCTACACAAGGCCTGTATTGACAGACTCAGGGAAATCCAGCTCTGCTCTGTATGTTCCTGAGTAGTCACAGGTGATATGTTCATGACATGTACAGCCATGTGTGGCCACAGCTCCTACATATACCCCATGTCAACAATTGCAAGCCATGCATGCTGTGTGCTGTCTGGACATTAGCCTTAGTACCACAATAGCCAGTACATGCTGGGGTGAGATGTTTACAAGCCACAGACCTCGCACATGCTTGAATGAGTGTACTGCCTAGCTCTAACAGAGCACATTGCTGGCACTCTTCCAGTAAACATGAGGTGTGTGTGGCAAATATGATGTGCTCACTGTTGACCATTACAGTGCCCTGGCTTCACCATGGCACTGTCAAGTAACAGTTTGTAGGAGCATGACATGGAATAATGCTGTGTGTGTCTCGCTGATATGTGCTGTTGTCATATATGTACACTTGGCTACTCGGTGAAGGTGGTGGTGTCCTACCAGTACATGAATACAACATCCATTATGGTGTAATGCTCAGCTATGTTTCACACATGGCATGGGAAGGTGTGGAATGTATCCTCTTGACCTGCTAGTGCACTTACTGATGTAGACCGCATATGTGTACATGTATTGATGTTTGTGTAGATTCCATGTGTGTGCAGTGTCTGATGTCTGAAGGTGACTGTTGTCTTAGTACATCATGCTGTTGCAATACAGCCTCAACATTGCCAACTGTATATGGTGATATGCTCTAAGTACAGTAAGCCATACATGAGGTATGGACAGATGTTTGGACATGACTACTAAGTGGTGGGGCTTCTTTGCAGATGAATGATTACTGAGGACAGCTCACTGGTGTGTTACAACCAGTCCTACAATAACCTGTGTAACTGCTAAGGTCAGGTTTTGTTAATTGAAGTGGAAGACAGACAATGTAGAATGCTGTAAGGGTGACACTGAAGGCAAACCTCATGACACCTGTAACAGTAATACCTCCCCTGTGCATATATTGTGCATATATCAGCACAGTTGGCAAAGGAAAGAGTCAGTAAGCTTTGTACCAGATGTGATAGTGCTGTACTTCTGTAATACCTATCATGAGATAGGCAGGTGTTTGATTCACAGTACTGGCACATGTGGGTGTGTGTGTGTCCATATATGTCACGTATGGTTGGGAATACATCCCACATGTTATCACTCTCCTGAACACTGTTGTTGACACCAGTACAGAGTGAAGTGTAGAAAGAAAGGCATAGGCAGGTGGTTGAACCTCACACATGTAAAGTGTCTGTATGTGTGTGACATAGGTGTATATCTTTGTGAATGCCACAGTGTGTGTGTGTGTGTGTGTGTGTGTGTGTGTGTGTGTGTGTGTGTGTGTGTGTGTGTGTGTGTGTGTGTGTATGGCTGTCTGGTCCCTGGAGTGAGGCTGTATTTTACCATAGTGAAATGTTAATGCCCCCTCCCCCCATCCACTCAATGCAATCTAGCATCCCTGTTGATATCATCAATCGTAGATGGGCATTCTAACCGCCTGTTAACATGTACACCCTGGGGTGTGACCTGTTGTTACATAGCCTACTGATGGACCCCCTCCCCACATACACTCACTGCACTGTAGTATCCCTGTCGATGTCCTCGATCTTAGGCCATTCCAACTACCTGTACATGTGTAATCTCTGTGGCATCTTGTAATTGCATAGTACTATAATGATGATATGCACATAGGCAGGGGTTCTCATCCAAACACTGGCAACTGTGTGTGTGTGTGTCAGAGTGTGTGTTACTGTGTCTGTGAATCCCTGAGTGTGTGGGTGTGTCTGTGTTTGCATGCTGTCATGGCAGTGGGTATTACTGCTTCCCAATGAGAAGCCACTATTTCCACTGGCCTTTACCCTTGTCATCCAGCATACCACTCTTTTACCTCCTCCCGCTCCAGGTAACTATACCTGTGATGTCACCCACTATGGATGTGATGGCTCTGAACACAGTAGCTTACTACACAGCTATCATGCTCTTGGATCATTAGAACAGTAAACATAATTGAAACATGGGAGAATATAACTGTGATGTGGAAGCTACAAAGTGCATGCAGGTATTGTCATACTGACCTGTGGGTAGTCAACATGTACATATGGGACACTAACCGCAAACACCGACATCCCCGGCACATGCAACTACACCTGAAAGAGGAAGGCAGAACGTCAAGATCAACATGCTGTTAGTGTTGTTACACATGATACATACTGTCAAATGTACAAAATGCATTCTAAAACTGTAATACATGGTATGTCTGCTGCCTGTCAACACTACTCAACAATATTAATCTACAATTGTCTACCTAGTATGTTCACCCTGTGCATCAGACCATATGAGCATGTCCCTGCACCGATGGTGTGGATGACAGGGATGCGCACAGGCATCATCATATGCACAGGGTGATAATGTTTGCCAGAGGCCTAGGCTGCACCATTGGATGACATCATGTGTGTGTGTTAGGGCCTGTGATATCATTGGGCGTGTGTGGATGTTATGCGTGTGTGTTGAGGTGCCCTACATTTGTTTCCAGTGTGTGTGTATGCATGCACACAGGTCTGGCATGTGGCTGGCCTACACAGGGGTATTATTGACAGCTGCAGACTGTACAAGGCAGGTTTCACAGTTCACGGTGTCCAGCCACGTGACCTGCGCCTGCCAGGGGTTGCACGGGCACTACCAGGCAGAGGTCCAGATTGGGTACTGTCTGATGACACATGTCCACTGGAATCGTGTCCCTGTTGGGACCATCCAGGACCACGTGCACATGGCCTGCTGTGTCCTGGTGTGGACTGCACAGCACCAGCTGCACTGCTGCTGCTACCACCACTATGGGAGCGGGCATGTGCAGTAGCATGTTCACGTAGACCTTCAACAGGTGATGTAGCTGACCTACGTCCACGTGCCCGATGCCTCACTCCCACCAGATGTTCCAGCACAGACATTCCACGCTCGAGGATTGACATGCCACGGTCAAGGACTCCCACCATGTCACCCAATCATCTATCCAAAACATCTGCAAGATGATGGTGAGCATTTGCAAGTGCCTGGATGTTGTCAGTTAATGAATGGACAGCAGCCCTCTGAAGCCTCAGACCTTCTCTGTTGTGCCATTCAGCACATGCCTGTGCCTCCATTACAGCCCAAAACATGCATCTGGTGACTCCAGCTGATGTGCTTTGTCTCACAGGGGCATGTTGGCCAGTGGTCCTCCTACAAGCAGCGCTGGGCACATGCCTGTGTGGGACATCACCAGTCAGTTGACTGGGATCATGGTGTGCAGGCACACCTTCCATAGTCTCCACACTTCCCTGTTCCATGCTACCACCCACCAACTGTCCTTCCTCTATGGCCAGTGGTGATGGGGTATGTGTAGGCAGGGGAACTGTGTGCGAGGATGAGGGGGAGACAGGTGGAATGGCAACCAATGGCACAGATTCAGCCCCTGACAACCCTGCCTGTGCCTCAATCATACTATCATCATCACTGCTAGAGTCTGTGGGGACACTAACATCAGGTGGACCGCAGGAGGGCAACGCACCTACATCAACACCTGTGAGGGGAAGACAAGAACTGTACATTACAAGTTATACCAGAGACACACACACACACACACACACACACACACACACACACACACACACAGACACATGCTACATGCAGGTGATATGGCAGATGGCATTCAGCTTAGACAATTATAGTTTCAGCTTAGACAATTATAGTGGTAGTTATCATACATCCCTGAGTTGCACACAACAGCATGCATGTGTTATAGCAGATGGCATGCACCTTACACAATTATAGTGGTGGTTAGCATACATACCTGTATTGCACCATTTGTGTTAGTAGCCTATGCCCCATACCTGCAACACAATGCATGCACTTTGCACCATTGCACCACACTGCCATGGTGTGTGCAACATACACCACATGTTAACAGACCATCGCTGACCTTTGTACATCTGCCACTGATGCTTTGTGTTGGCCACTGCCCCTATGTGTGAGGACATGAGCAGTAGGGTATGTTGACTGCATACTATGTTTGCCTGAGCCCTAGCTTGCATATCTCCCCAAAGCAGTGCATGTCTGTTCAACATTATTCCGCCTACCCCTGAGCTGAGTCTAGACATTGTGCATGTGGCTGTACACACATGTTTGACATGGCTGTCCCTACTTTGCAATGGTGCCACAGACCAGCACAGGTTTACAGTACACCAGCCTGCTGTGTGGCATATGACCTTGCCAATCACATGTAGTATGACATGTCTTCTGCTGACATGTTGAATGACATGCATACATGTGTAACACAATGGTGTCCTTTCCAATCTACAGTATGGTAATGGTGTCCCAATGCAGGGACGTGTTATACTAACATGGGCCTTCAGCTGATGCAATGTTGTCTGTCCACCCTACAAATATGCAGGGACATACTGCACATTGAGCTGATGTGCATAGCCATTGCAGGGCATCATGTGGCTTCACAATTGCTATACAGTGTGAGCTACTGACACAGTTCATAGCCATGACTATGTTCACATACAATACATATCTAATGTGGAATGTGACCCACGTCACTGAGGTGTATACACACTAAACCCTAATGTGGAATGTGTGACACAGGTCACAGAAGGGTATATGGATGACACCCCTGCACATCTGCAACCATATTACTGATGCCTGGCAACTATGCCCACACATGGCTAACTTAGCAGTACTCTATGTCCCACATGCCATCTGTGTACCTCACACACATGAGGAGCAGGCATGACAGTGATGTCTGACACCAGCAAGGTGAATGTACTGTATCTGTGGCCTGATGTGGTTGTATGTGTATGTTGTGCAACACATGTATGTATTTGGATACTGTATAGGTGAATGCTTTCATGTCGTGACACACTCAAGATGTTCAAGACATGTTATGTGGTGGTTTCATGTTATGCCTACACAAGCTGTGCACAGGCCTGTATGATGTTTAGTGTTTCACATCTGCAATATCACCATTACACAAAGGCCATAGTTGTATTGTGTCGAGCCAATGTACAACAGGGTGTACACACATGTACATCACTTCTACTGTGTGTGTTGCTTCATGTCTCTGGCCATCCTCCATGGCCATGTGTACACATGTTCTGTCCAATGGTTGTGATGGCCATCTTATTTCACATGTCAGTGTTATCCCATATGACATACACCCATAGATGTCATATGCTCCACTGAGGACAGGGTTATGCAGACAAAGGGTGGTATGTATGGGATGTGAGACATGTTTTGCAGGATAGTTGAGCAGTGTTGCAGTCAGCCCACTACATGTCATGGACATGTCAGATAGCACATGACATTGTGTGACATTCATAGCAAGGGTATAATCCACAAGGGTGTATCCTGTGGGTCGGTCATACTCCAGCTCCAACACATTTAGAGTGTGTGCACACATATGCTCTCTGTACAGTACTGTTCATATTCCCAACATGTGTAATGCTGATATGTAGTACCTGTCCCTACAGTGGAACACACCTCCACCATTGTATTCACTGTTGTCCACACATCTGGCAATGACAGTTTGGAAGGTTTAGTGTAGGTGTTTCATATAGTCTTCAATTGTTTCACATGGGTAAACACTGTGATGCATTGCAGGTCTGACCAGTGTCCATTAACAGGACCACCATACATTATGTGTACATGTGTTATGGCAGATAGCATGCAATTAATATGTTCCATGCATTATCAAGCCTGGTAAATAATAACAATCTCACCTGACACAGGCTGCTGTCACTGCAAAATGCCAGAGGTACCTAAACAGGAGTGTCACAGCAGTAAGATCATTATCCACACCTGTGTGATAGCTACAGGGTGCAATGTCCATGTTAGCACATAAGCCAGTACAATACACTATACTATGGAGTATGCACATCTGTGCATACATAGAGTAGCAGACTATAGTATGTGGCATGTGTGCATACATGCCTTGCATATGATGTTACATTACATATTGTACAGTAACACATGTAACTATGTGAAATATAGTTGTGTTATATGTGCAGTAGTGACTTACCAGGCAACTCCAGGCTCGGTGGTTGAGAGACACCCACCTCCACAATACCAGCTAAAGCTTGTGGATGGAGGTCTGCAGGTGTCCCCAGGTTGGCCAGTAGCTCCTCGGTACGTGTGAGTGGGGGCTGGGTGAGTGGCCCCCACCTGTTGCACCTTGTTTCCTGGTGATTGCATTAGCATGCTGTTTTGCCCATCTTATGAGGTCAGTGCAGTGTCAGCACACCTGCTGATAGGTGCGATTGTGACCACCAACATCATTTACCCTCCTGCAGAGTTCCTCCCACAGGGCATCCCGCTGCTGTGCATCCTGTGGCACATGGCTGAAGAGTGTTGTGTGGTTGTCGAGGAGGTATGGGACAAGGACCTCATCCTCCAAGCAGCTGTATGCTGGCAGTCTGCTACGTGGCATACCTGGAAGACATAATGATGGAGACAGGTCACAGTAACTCACAGAGAAGTACAGCAGTACAGCTGAACATACATGTGTATCACATTTATTAAGATTACAAATATGTCTTTGCAAATCTACATGACACTAACACCACTGACATGTATAAGTCACACACATTTGACACTTACTGGTGATGTGATGTTATCGCCATATATGTGTGTGTCATGTGATGACATTGCTCATACACCATGTGGATGTTGTCTTGATGTGGGCATGTCTGTTTGCCTGTACTGGTGTCTTTACCTATCAGCACATGCCTGGATGTGTTCACATTAATGCAATTGACCTTAATGCTGTGTATATGTCACATATATAGTCATACATAGCCATTAGGGACATGACCTGTGACCCTGCAGACTTGCAAGCATGTATGTGTTTTGCCATATACATCTACATGGCACTGTACAGCTGTGTAGCATCCTGCCATGTATTGCCTGTGTTGCACATGTGTAACACATGGGACAATAGCTAGCCTGATGGTATTTGCAGGGTTGGATATCAACTATAGCATGTATGGTCATAGTGATCTAGTAGGCTATATGCCCTGGGCCATTTATGAGCCTAGGCAGACAGGTTACCTAGCTGTAGGCAACAGACAGGTAAGTTTCAGTGGCCAGTTCAAGCAGTGCCACAGAACTGATCCACAGGGTTACTGATATATTTGGCATGCGGTCATCACACCATGTCACAGAGAGGGGCGATGTGCAGCTTTGCTGGACAGGGATGCATAGTATGGCAAGAGTATGTTAAGTGTATGGGACAGAGATCTGTCAGGCATGTTGTGATCCTTGTACTAGAAAGGTGGATGTCCATGAAGTATGTGTTTATTTGGGATCAGGATGTGTTAAGTGTAGCATGTCCAACACCTCTGGGTTGGACATGGCTTTATTCAGGGTAGGCTGCATGCTACATAGTGCAGCTAGGGATTGGGAAGGGCAGTGTAGGCCATCTACACATGGGCAATAACCCTTAAAGGAAATATGTGATCTATTATGGGTCACATGGGTGTTGAGTATGGCTGAGCAATTATCTCTATATTCCTGGATGGCACCCTGTCATGATTAGGGGTGCCACATACTACTACCTGTCTGGTGTGGTGAAGTAACTATCAAAGGAAAGAGTACTGTCCAGCTGCATCCCATACACACAGTTGCCATTATGTTGACCGCTGCCTAGGTGGTAGTTCATGGGTACAGGGTTTGTAACATAGGGGATGACAATGCAATACTTAGCTGTCAGATTGTGGCCATATGCAACACACCACACATGTGACACACTAAGGCCCTTCTGTATGTTGAACACAGCACACATTGAGTCGACTATTGCTCCTAGTTCATAGTCATTTGCAAACATCAATAGGCTGATGCCTTCTGTGTTAGTCTGTGTGGTATAGATAACAAAGAGGGGAGTACCAGGAATGAACCCTGTATTACTGTGGCTGGCACTGGTTTGATGTGCATGTATTAGTCAGACACCTTCTGTAGTGTTGGTTCTGCCAGCAGTCCAGTTGCCAACCACTCCTGTGACATAGGAATATACACCTAGTTTACTGAGTGTAGCTGGAACACAGTATGGGTGATGGTGTCCTATGACCTGGCAAGGTCATGATATGCAGTGTGAATCAACCCTACTGTCATCTACATCTGTACCGAGTACATCAAATACGTTGATCACGGTTCATGGCCTTACAGACCAGACTCAGCAGGGTAGTTGTGCACTATTTCCCATTATCAATGGTGTCTCCCCCTTTGTGGGGTGTGATAACTGTTGCTGTGCACCATTTGGTGTGTACACAGCCTGACATGGAGCTATGATTGAACATGATGTGTATGTGGATAGCTGAATGTTCTTACATTTGTGTAGGATACACCCTGGGATGTTGACAGGTCCCATGAAAGCTGTATGTATGGCTTTAGAGAGTGCAGCTTGTACCTGCATAGTCATTATTACAGGTCCCTGTAGTGTACATGGATATATTACTAAGTGTACCTGTTGGGGGGGTGGGAGTGGGTTTAGGTTCTCCAAGACCCTATCTGGATGAATGGGTGCTATTTCTGTAGGTGCAGTACTTCCCATGCCATAGTGCTGTGCAGCACGGCAGGTCTTGTCATTGCCATTATGATTAATGACACAGCTATAGAATGCTCTGTGCTTGGCCTCATAATATGTGGCTGATTAGTTTCACAGTAGCTTTGTGTGGTTTTATATGGTGTATCTGCATCTTACTGAGGCTGACCAGGGATCACCTACACTCATGTGTGTTCACTCTTGCAACAGTTACTACCTTCTGTGGTACAGTTTAAAGCATGGTACCACCAGTTTGCCTTCTTGTTTGTGTTGGGTTGAATCCTGGTTCTGTTTCAATGGCACAATCACTGCACATATGTGACTGCTTAAGGTTCATTTGTGTAGGATTCAGCATTTGCACATGCATTGTCCATCTGCATGGGTGCCATGACAGTCACCACTCTGCTCTTAGGAAACATAACATTGGCATTGGAGACTAACTATGTGTAGCATACTGTTAGCCCTGTTTGTGTGACTACTGTGATCCAGGTCAGTGGGGTCAATGGAATCCAACATGCATTGAGCGCAGGTGTTGGTACATGAGGAGTCTTCCCAGTTCATAATGGAATAGTTGAGAGTAGCCATTATTATGGTTCTGTCTCAGACCTAATCTTCCCCATTACAGCACATTATGACAGTTGGGAAATCCGCGGCCTGGTGGGTGATCTGTCTCAAGGTGCAATTTGAATTCCACTTTGGCACAAAGGTAGTTGCTCAGCATAATGCATCTGAAGTTATGCAAGTGCAACTAGCGTGGGGGTGTACATATCCTTCAGGAATATGGACACACCTGTGTACATGTGTTCCAATAAAGGATAATGGGCAAGAGGTGAGGTATGTGTTATAACATGGTCATGCAGGTGTGCTCTCCAGAGCATTGAAACATGTCTCAGCCACTGCACAGATATGTTCTCCATGTTAGGGATTGACATATGTGTGTCCGTATAGTGTTTCTGACATGTATCATTGTGTAGCGAGACCCGCAGTTTATTGCTTGGCTGTCCCTGTAACAGCAGTGGACCTTCACTTGAACTGTGCATGATGAAGGCACTATAGGGGAAGCATGAGCCCTAGGCAGTATCCAGATTCCCAGGGTGACAGGTGCAGGCCCTGTCTGGCAAAGCATCATGGTCTGTCAACCATGTTATCCCAGGCAGACAGATACTGGATACCCTTTGACTTGCACCACTACACTAGACAATTGTGGAATACAATCCTTTTGTCCCTGTACTGCAGTATCATTCTGGCCAATGGCAGAATGCTACCCAGGCCTTGGGACATACCTGCATGGGCTACAAGACCTGACAGTTCCTACATGTGTTTCCATGCAGTCCAGGCTACTGCATCACAGGTCCTGCACAACAACATGGAATATGCCAGAGCCATGTGTATAGTTCAAAAGGTGGTCTGAGTGTATGGGTATGTGGCTAATCATGGCAGACAGGCAGCTGACAGTATGTATGCCCTCGTATAGGTTGGTGTGTAACATAGTGCTAGAGTTTGCATTCACAAATGAGTACTGTTGGGCATGTTTCCAGTCACATGTTCTGAGGTGTGGCACAATTATGCAAACTATGTCATACAGTTTGTGTATTTCGGTGTCTGTCTCTTCCTGCTTGGGGGTCACTTGTTTGGCCAGATACTTAGAAGCGTCTGTGAATGTGTGTGATTTCTGGTAGTGTGTGTGGGTGTCCTTACTGTGTTCTGGTAAGGGTATGTGTTGGTTGTGTTGATGAGCTGCATGTGTTAACCTACACCTCATGACTGTCCAGTCCAGTCATGGCTGTAGACTGGGCTGCCTTCCAGCTTACCCTGTAGCTGCATCCCAAACAATGTGTGGGGTGTGGTGTTAGCTGGGTTTGGCAGTGTACATGGCATAGAGATTACATTCCCCCAGGATGGCCACATACACAAAGCTGACATTAGTAAACACCAGTAGCTGACTAGTGGACATGCCTGTATGAGCATTCAGTACTACAAGTACCAAGTACTGTATTTAGTTTATGTATTGCTTATGAAGATGTTTTAGACAGTGATGCTCACATGTAAATAATTGTGTTATGGACGTGACAACACTGGCTATTACAGAAACATTGTAGCTACCTTTAGCAGCAATCCTCCTCTGAGGAGCACATCACATCCTGTTAGTTGATTACAGATGATGCAAGTGTCTACAGGTCTGTTTCCTTCTCTGGGTATATACTCACATATCCACCAGGACCATGAGCTCTGTTGGGCACAGACACCCACTCTCCAAACAGAGTCATGTATCAATAGACTCTGATGCCACTATCAACATGATCAGGATATAATCAGATAGTGTGAGCCATCACCTATGAAGCGGCTATTACACATGGGCAGCTGTCTCCTACATCTTACACTCCTACTGCAGATGTTACACTGGAGTTAAAGATGATATGCAACCTGTTTCATTACCAGTGCTGTGCACTACCTTACATACAGTATGTGCAAGCGGCTGTTAGGTTGGCAATGAGAGGTTGGGCTACACAAACCTGGTAGTTCAACCAGTGTGTCTCTACTCTCAATATCCACTCTATGTAGGTGTGCACATAGCCATTTGGCCCAGCCCTGTAACAAGGGTCACTACACATTTGCATAACATGTACACATGCACAGCTGTTATTGCTTGCAAACAATACTAGAGAGGTCCAGCCCTGTAACAAGGGTCACTACACATTTGCATAACATGTACACATGCACAGCTGTTATTGCTTGCAAACGATACTAGAGAGGTCCAGCCCTGTAACAAGGGTCACTACACATTTGCATAACATGTACACATGCACAGCTGTTATTGCTTGCAAATGATACTAGAGAGGTCCAGCCCTGTAACAAGGGTCACTACACATTTGCATAACATGTACATTGCAAATGATACTAGAGAGGTTCAGCCCTGTAACAAGGGTCACTACACATTTGCATAACATGTACACATGCACAGCTGTTATTGCTTGCAAACGATACTAGAAAGGACCAGCCCTGTAACAAGGGTCACTACACATTTGCATAACATGTACACATGCACAGCTTTTATTGCTTGCAAATGATACTAGAGAGGTCCAGCCCTGTAACAAGGGTCACTACACATTTGCATAACATGTACACATGCACAGCTGTTATTGCTTGCAAACAATACTAGAGAGGTGGATATTACATGTGTTATGTGCATGGATAGTTACCTGGCTCTTCCAATTATCTTTGCTATCATGCTGCTAAACTGTCAGATGAATACAAATGATATGTATCCTGTTACTGAGTATTGTAATTGCCAATAGACATAACTACTGTTTGCATAACATAACAGAACTGCTATGTAGAATAGAATACAGATCTGCCTAAAATACTGTACATTACACAGTTATTGGCACAATATCCCACAATGCACACCATATTTGCATGGTAAGCCCACCTTTAACATGTTTATCTTACTTATACACCCATACATATGTAGACTGTTACAATATATCGACATATACTATTCCCTGTTATAGCACATACTTGTTGGACCAATCCTGACACTGACAGTGGCTGGAAGCAAATTGGTGGGTTCCAAGCCCATATCATCCCTTGTGGTGTATGTGAAGTTTGCCGTGTGACCTACAGCAGTACACACATAGAATACTACAAGCATTACTACTGCTCAACAATACATCGCTACAAGATAGTTATTTCCACTATATGCATTCATTACACTATAATTCTTACAGTACAGGTACTACATACACAGACATACTACATGTCATACATACCTTCTTAGGAATTGGAGGTGTTATTGACTAGTATAATACTCGTTTTCAGTTTGTCATTCAGTGTTTTGTACTGTCCTACAGGTAGATACAGACGGTTTGAATGTGTGACAAGGCAACCTTTTATAGTTACAGATCAGTAACATGTGCTATCCCGATAACCAATTGGTGTTCCTAAGTAGCTAATTACATGCATATCAGCTGCGCTGCTACTGCCTTAGCCAATACCATGGCTACAGTGGAGTATAATTGAGTACACCACTTGGGCGTTGTCCCTTTGCCTTACTTGTGAGGAAGACAGCGTGGAAGTGTTGTTTGGAATCTATTGCAACAGCTGTATGGAGACGAACAGTAATATATTGTGTGTAATGCCTAGAGGATTTGGTCTAAATGTGAGTACTGCTGTTATATTTCTGAACATTGCTACTTGTGCAGGGTTTGTCTGTACCTAATACTTCTACATATGTTTCAGTCTGGCCAGGTTGTTTGACCAGCTCAAGGCTGCATAGCTATGCATATAATGTTAGGGGGTTTACAGTGTGCTTACCAGACATATTTAGTTTGGTGTTACTGTGTATCATACTGTGCTGATAATCAGTACTCGGTAACACTTCCTGGTGTACGAACCTTTCAGCCCTCTGAAACAGGATTAGTTCATACAAACCCTGTTACATCAGCAGCTGTTCAATTGTATAATGGCAGCTATTTCACATAGGGCTATGTTAGTGTGTCTGTGTCCAGGTATGTTAAGGTTTCAGCAGATGTTGTATAGTAGTTGAATAATTGGTTATGGTATGACAGTATGTATTGATGTAATTATTTTGGTTGTGGGGTAGATGTTGGTGGGTGTACATAGCACATGCAGGTGTGTAGGAACCCCTTTTATACAACATCTATATGTGTGTGGGTGTTCTTTCCCTATGTGAACACCTATCCCTTAGGAGACTAATACTATGGTAATTGCAAGCTGATTCATTAAGGCACTATTAAATGCTTCCTGTATAGCATGCAGGTACTGTTAGTCCTTGAATCCTTTTGGCAATACATCAGAATGTAATAAAGTTTTGCAAAATGAAAGCTGTCTGTGTATTTCTGCCATGGATATTTGCAGTCATTGCAGTTGTGTTGGTGGCTGTGTCCATAGAACATATTTGTAATAGTGTATTGGCATATACTCTTCATATGTTATGTTCATATTGTTTGGGAGGGGGGGCTGAATGTGTGATTGCTATGGTCCATGTTATACTCAGATATGAACACTTCAGATGCTGTCTACAGACATGTATGTGTGTGTGTGTGTGTGTGTGTATATATATATATATATATATATATATATATATATATATATATATATATATATATATATATAAATATATATATGTGTGTGTATATGTATATATATATATATATATATATATTATTGCATACATTTATCTGTACCTCCATAGTTGTGTAGATGTTTTTAACCTATCTATATATCTACATATAT
This sequence comes from Protopterus annectens, assembly GCF_019279795.1. Lineage (NCBI taxonomy): Eukaryota > Metazoa > Chordata > Ceratodontiformes > Protopteridae > Protopterus > Protopterus annectens. The sequence goes on along the minus strand of NC_056747.1, from coordinate 1,129,280,903 downwards.
ATGTAGACCTGTTTATATCGACATGTCTCTATGTATCTCTCTCTCTCTCTCTCTATATATATATATATATATATATATATATATATATATATATATATATATATCTATATATGAGCATACACCTTTAATTGGGTACATGGCGGGATGTCCTATTTCAACACATTCCTCCCTTTTGTGGTTTAACCTGTCTGCATACACAGCTGGGATAGGTACATCCCAGGTAGCTTAGTGTTAGGTTACTCTGAGGATGGAGTACATGGTTGTAGGTTCTAGTCCTGGAAGGTATTATTATTTTACCTCTCAGAGTAAGCACTGGTAGGGAAAGTATGAATAACGCACATTTATGCGGTTGTAAGCAGGTTTGTCTGTGGTCTGCGCAACGTTAAGCAAAGGTTAAACCTGTGAAGCGCTTCTCCGTTTACCTTGTTTCAGAGGTGCTTACCGTCACTCAAACCCATGGAAACCCGCTTATATCTGCTTAAGAGTGCTTTAATCCACCTGCATCCAAAATCCCTTATTCTGGCCTTCAAAATAACCTAACCTAACAGCCCTTGCAGGTCTTGAACCCTGGACCATGAACACCACAGTCACTGATTTTACCACTAAGGCATCTGAGATATGTACAAATGTTATGGTGTTTAGAATATACATTGTACTATAGACATTCCTCACTACTGAAAACAAATGTGACAGTCAGTTGGTGTACATATGTCTGATACATGTTAATGTTCATATGTTTGTGAAATTAGGTGTTGCAATGTGACATGAGAGGGAGTATTATGAATGAGTAAGGTTCTTGCTTTGTGTCCTTTTTATTTTGTCCCCATACTCCATGTACACTCCTCCATTTCACTTATTGGACATCCAACCCAGGCCCTACTTGATGCATGATTGCATTACCCATCATTTCTCCCCCTCCCCAATCTTCACAATCACCCCTTCTATGGTGAATTAGGTTAATATTAATTGTTATAATACCAGAGCTGCATGTGTTTTGTGTACACTCCAATTCCTTTGGAGTGCTTCTGTGTCACAAAGTGTGTTCATAGATGTTTATATATATGGCTATTGATGTAACTGTATAATATATATATATATATATATATATATATATATATATATATATATATATATATATATATTTCATATTCATTTGTAACAGTAATACATATGGAGACTGGAATGTGTTGGTTCACAAACTACAGTACATTACAATGTACTGTACATATGTACACAAAGTGACTGTCCCATTTGTGATTATTACAGTGAAATGCATATGGTATAAGGTATAGTCTCAAGACCATGAAACATGTATATACCTCGGATGGCTTAGTGGTAAGTCCCATGACTATAGTGTGCATGGTCCAGGGTTCAGCAACTGCGATGCTTTACGAATGTTTTTTACTCCAGAATAAGGGTCATTTAAGCAGTTGTAAGCATGTTTAAAAGTGTTTGTGTGACATTATAGCAGCGGTTAAACACAGTTAAACAAACTTTGTAACGTATAATCTGTGCACGCAAACATGGCCAAATCCGCTAACTACTCAGGATATATACATGTCAGTGAAGTAACATCTCACTATGTGCTGACATAACATTACATTCTCTGTTGATTGTACTCTCCAGCACACATGGGTTTATATGGGTGTTTCGAATGTTTATTATACAGAAGATTACTACCTATATATGCAAGCTGTGGTTAAGGTATACTTTTGAACATGATAAACATCCCTGCCTTTATCAGGATTGGAACCTCGAATGCACAGATACTATGCAGATGCTGTAACCATTACACTGTTGACATTAACATTGCTTCTGCCTATTTCCTATTTAGATGATGTCTATGTGTAAGCTAGGCTAAGCAAAGGGCAAAGGCCCCCAAACTCACTGAGCTTCATGTACTCTTGAAACAACAACATATAACAAATGCACTGTGAGACAATATATTACATTCCTAACTACATTAGACATAGCCCCTCACTGACACACTTCAAGGTAAACCTTGTTGTGTGAATGGGTAACAGAATAAACAACCCTGGGATCATGTGTCCCAGAACCATACAGCCAGGAGTTGGGGGATCCTGTCCAGTTTGATAGCTGTGAGACCTGTTGGGGGAATTGAATGGTGTTGAATTGTCACATTAACATATTAACATGCCCTCTTTAGATCACTAAGTACCCCTGTCACCCTCCACAACCCCAGTCTTCAACAGCTTCCAGCAACTCTGCCCGGAATTGCTTCATTGGCTATGCTTGACAGAGGCTCAGTTACTTCATCAATGGAGCAGGGAAAGTCAACACACTGTAGCTATGCTTGTAATTGCCCTCAGGCAGATAGGTAGTAGGCTATCTGTGAACCTCTAATGTGCAGGCCATCACAGCCATAATATGAATAAACAGATCTTCAGATCACAACATACAGTGAGAAATCACCATGTAGTCAGGAAACAGTTAAGTATAGCAAGAACATACAGAACACTGATACTTAGTCACTCCAAAAGCCTATTTTGGAAGCTAGAAGACTTGTATAAGTTTAAGGCTTTCAATTGCTTACCAGTAGGTTACCTACAGGAGAGATGAAAAACAAGCACAGATGGGGAACATGCATGCAATGATACCATACCGGCCTATGTGTCAGCCTTAGGCTTTGGAATACTAGCCATGGCTATTAACGCCCCCATGGTGCCTTATTTAGGAGGGTCTCAAAGGTGAATACCAGCTCCATAAACAGCACAATAGCAGATTCAATGAGGGTTATGCTACTCAACACCAGGGGTTGTGATCACAACATGCATGCACTCACAGCACTCCTCAGGATGGACAACATCAACATCTGTGCAGTAACTGAGATCTGTCTTAAGGCTCCTGAGAGCATACCAGCACTACCAGACTACAATCCATACCACACATTTCAGCCACAGAACATGGACTGACAGACATGGAGGGGCTGTATCCATATTCATCAGGGATACCTACACCTCCAGGTTAGTGGGGCAGCATGATACCTCTGAGACCATCCATGTACAGCTAACATCAGCCACAACTGCAATGTAAACTGTGGCCTGCTATGGATCACCCTCCATGACCCAGGACCACCACTCCACCTACCTGGAGACAGTGGAGAACATGACAGTCCTAACGCACACCCTGGCATTGGTCAATGTCAACTACCATACTATTAACTGGGAAACTTACTCCGGTACTCACTTCCAGGACCAGCGCTTCCTGGAATTTATCACCTCATATGCCCTGTATCAGGTGGTAACTTCCCTAACGTGGGGTGGAAACTACTAGAAGTGGTCATCACCAACATGGGCAACAGGTGCACCACAGCGGAGGTTAACCAGTCACTGGTTAGATCTGACCATGAACTATTCACTGTTTCCACACCCAAGCAACTCTCCCACCCATGAATACCACAGTGTATACCTTTCCTACAGCTAAATTTACACTACTAGTGACAGGGGGTGAGGGGTTTCACGGCCCCCATGCTAAGGGGAAACACTGCTCAAGATACAGACAGATTTACAAATGCAGTCTATAAGCACCTACATGGATGTATGGATCGTGCCATCACTGGTAAACCAAGACTCACTCCTACTAGACAAGGACACCGGTCTGGTGGACCTCTGCAATAAACAGGCTATACTACAGAAGTAGGACAGTGTTCCAGACAAACAGCAAATCCCACGAAGGGCAGACATCCATGACCACTATTAGTATGATACGTAGGTCCCTCATGACATCATCCAAGGCTAACATCATTAGGAGAATACGCAAGGATTCAAAAGATAACCACAAAGCCTTCTTTGGCTATGTCAAGGATCTACATGGTGACACACAGATTTGCACTGTGCCGGTGAAATATAGCACAAAATATGCTGACCCTACTGATTTTGCCAACATCCCTGCAGATACATTCAGTGCATACTTCACCCGTAAAGAGCCCACAACACTACCCAAAAGGTACAGTAGCCCACACATCAGAGACACACAGGTGGAAATGGCCCTCTCTAACAGCAGAACACAGCATCAGTGGAGGCAGATGTTGACCCAGACTGCATCTTGCAAACTGTACAAGACAACCTTCCCCTCACCTAATTAAGCTTTCCTACCTCAGCCTCTCCACAGGCTACATGCCCATACAATGGCGCGTGGCAACAGTTATTCCACTCCATCAAGGTGGAATCACAACTGACCATGGTAACTTCCACCCCATAAGCCTGACTAGCCTGGTCTGCAATGGTATGGTTTGCATTCTCATGGCACTCATTAACAGACATTGGTAACCTCCGAACACGTGACCCAACCCAGATCAGCTTGGTTGAGTGCAGTTCATGCCTACTGAACCTGTTTGACATCTTACATACAGTCACCAAGACGTCAGATGACGGGATACGTGGTTCACACATACTAGCTGGACCTTGCCAAGGATTTTGACACCATGCCCCATTCAGGTATTGTTGATAAACACACCAACCTGTACATATGCCCATACATCACAGGTTGGGTTGCCAATGGGCTTACACACAAACCCACATGGTACGACTAGCAGTCTCCAGGTCCAACTCTTGACCAGTCACAACTGGTGTCCCACAGGACTCAGTCCTGGGAGCCCTACTGTTCAGCATATACATCTCAGAGGTACAGGCAAATACAGGTGGACTATGGCAGACCATGTTTGGCAATGACTGCAAACTGGGAGCCATGATTGATAGTCCAGCTGACACAGACATCCCTCAAGGGGCCTTACGGAGAACATCACAGGGTGCCAACGTCATGGCCACCAGCCAAGTCCCACTAACTGCATGGTCATTCCATTGTGGAATTAGCACCCACATATTAACACATAAGTGGCAGCCACTTTAATACAGACAACGTGATGGGGCATCTGGGGACTAAGGTAGATAGTGATCTCCCCCTTTGACAATCAGATCTCCACAGTAGTTAGGACATCCTTCTATGTAGGCCATCTGATTACTAAAGGATTCCCATCTAGACATACTGGGGACTCATCACTCATCAGTTCCATCATAGGGTATAATAACCCATGTGGGATGTACCTCAGAAAACACTTCCAACAGCTGGGAGGTCCACGAATGTACCTCGCCAAGGGAAATACTGGCCTCCAACATATGGCCTATGCAGCCAGACTGAATAAACTCCTGCTTTACTCAGTGGCATCTTGTTTACTCAGAGAAGATCTCTGCTGGCCAACACAGACATGTCAAACTCAGGCTTGATGGGTATGCACCACCTATGGGAATCCATGTCACAGTGAGCCACACACTGTAGTGAGCTGAACCTTGCCACAACAATAACTGGAAGATGCTGGAGGGACAGCTTCCTGTCACAGACACTCCCCATACTTTGGAACAACATCCCTAACTACATTATACAGTGCCCCTCACTAACACTCTGCAAGAGAAACCTTGAATAGTGGATGGGGAACAGTAGATGCACCCCATGGATCCTGCCATTGACTTTGCTCCACAGTGGGACATTTAATGAATCAATGCTTATGAATGGCCTCTGGCAGTTGGCCAATTACCTACCTATGAATCTATACATACAGTATCTGCATATGCTGATAGCTTAATTTATAGTTCAGGTGTTGACTACATGACAATTTACAGGTAGTCTTGTGTGTGTGCCATCCATTTTTACTGTGTGTGCAGGTGCAGAAAGGTGTCAGTCCCTAGGTGCCTACACTGTCAGTGTGTGTGCTATACGTTCCCTCTTTGCCAAGGCATGGACATACTGGGCACACCTCCATCTGCCTAATGGGGCTGGCTCAGGGTGTTCATGGTCTGAGTACATCTGTGCCTGTGGGGCCCTTGGCAATGGTGGTGGGCTGTGAGGGCCTTCATCATTCTGTCCCTGCTGCAGCTGTGGCACATACTATGAAGATGTGGGCACATGTGCGTGGAGAGTACTGCAAGGCTCCACCAGATATGTCCAAGCAATGGAACCATGATTTCAGCATCCCAAACACACGCTCTATGATGATTCTGGTTTGTGCGTGTGCCTCATTATGGCATTCCTGCATGGGTGTGTGTGCATTTCTGATGGGAGTCATCATCCATGGTTCCAGTGCATAGCCAGCATCCCCCACCAGGTGGCCATTTGGGATGTCCCCCCTGGCAAATAACCGATACCACTGTGAGGCATGCACATCCATGATAATGCCCTGGGCATTGCACATGACCTGGCAGTTAATGGAGGGGTATCTCTTGTGGTTTATGTAGTGCCTACTCTGCTCACCGGGTGGTGACTTGATGTGTATGTGTGTGCAGTCTATTGCACCCAGTACCTTCGGGTATTCTGTCACATAGTGCATGGTGGAAGAGACGCATATTGCTGGCCAACTCCTCCTGCGTTCAGGGGAAGTATATGTGTTCATTGACATGTGGTAACATGGCATCCAGGAACTGGTGTAGTACCTGGATGCTGATGCCTGTGAAATCCCTATGATATCCCCAGTTGGTCTTTGAAAGGTACCTGTAGCTAGTATTCTCAGGCTTAGACATACCTTCGTATCCACTGGGATGGGTTCCCCTCTGTTTGCTCTGGCTCTGAGGCATGGCCGGCACAGCTCCATAAGTTGCTGTAGGATGTCTCTGTCCACCCTGTAATGCTCTACTATCTCCAGATCATGTAGCCCCTGGTAGGTTACCCTGGGTCTGAACACTCTCCTCCTCCTCTGGTGTCTGAGGTGGTCATGTGCATCATCCTCCATACCACCTTCAGTCTCGACACATGCTGGTGGATCAAAGCTATGGCAGCCCCTAACATGTACATACTAAAAGTTCCCCATCTGTATACACCACTGGTGCAGAGTGTATGGGAATACACAAATGTGTGTGAGGTGCTTTCACACTTTATAGTAGTGTGCTATGGATGCTGCTGATGTTAGTGGGTGTCTTAATTATGAGTTTTGCAATGAGTACTGCAAGTGTGGGGTCTTTACTGTGGAGATCTACTTGCCTGCCTTGATTAATCTGTTGCCCTTTAATTCACTTTTAGACCTGGATCCCCTCCCATTATCAGGCATGCATCCACCTGCCGTCTTTCTTGTTTTGTACTTTCCCTACCCAGTCATAGCAAATGTGCCTTGTAGCTGATATACTGTAAATCGGCTATGTTCTGCTTTGACACTTTACTGTTTTCTTTGCAGTACAGCTGCTCCCCTTTCCTATTCTGCAGGTAGCTGCTTGCAGCCATGTTAGCTGTTGGCAATGGCCTACTGTAGGCTCCTAGGTGTTAATTAGTCATTTGTACTCCAATTTCACTGCTGCAGCATTTCCTTATTTCTTTCCTATATCCTTCCTGTTTCAGCTGCAGTGCGCGCCGCGCATACCCATTTACTGGGTTTACGCGCATTTTCATCTCCATTCACATGCATACTTGGTTACCTTGTGTACTCTCAGATAAGCATAGCTATGGCCAATTCGACACACCCCTATCCTGCAGCTTTGCCTAGCTAGGGGCAGACCGGTTTAGCAATGCTCCAGTGTGCTTACAGCAATGGTGACACACCCCTCTTTTGATGTCATCTTTATCTCAAGGGCACACCTCGGTGTTATAATGCTACGCTGTGAGGTGCATCCATACACCAGCGGGGAATCTGCGATTCACTATTACTCCTCTCATTTGCATGGCATTGCCTACTAATTCCTAGCTACTGCGCATAACACTGTCACTGCCCCTTAGCAACCCTTGCGCCATAAGTATGGTGTAGCATGCCTGCCATTGACTATTATGGGGAAATCATGATATGTGTTTCATTGTGGTTTTATTTTATATTTTTATATATTCCTTGTGATCCCCTTTGCGCACCGCTTCCCTGCACTTCCATGTCGCGATAGTGCGACTATATATATTAAATGTTAATTTTATATTTTGTAAATTTTGTTTTTATGCCAATGGCTATATATTTAGCCATTGGCATATATTAACATATTACATGTGTTTGGTCAGCTGTCATGGCTCCGATTTTATGTTTGCAAACATGCAAACCGTTTTCTACGGTTTATATTTCTGCATGCTTATACTACGCCTGCACCACTTCCTGAATCGCTACATGCCTTCATTTGCATGCTACACTGTTGCACATGGGGTAATTAGCGTACAAGGCTCGGGAGTTGTGCAGGAGTAGCGTACGCAGGTAGTGCACGTGGAAACAGCTCGTACCTGAATCGCTCGGCGGCCATATTTGGTGTTAGAACGCCAACGCTACGCCTGCACCTGGCGCAAGCTTTATGAATCCCAGGGAATGTGGGAGACAGGACAATTCACTGAAAATGTTAGTTTATATCACACTATAGTTGGAAATATTTCTAGCTGTTTGTTAGGCATTATGAAAACAAGTACTATTTCCATATGTACTTAATACTTCAAAAAACAAGTGGTTTACAAAGTGTTGCATGACATTAGGTGAAACCTTAGATATTGTTAAAAAAACTATCTTTGATATTTGCACTTTAAGTTGCACATCTTGATGAATATCTAGTGTTATTTCTATTGATAATTATACAATTAAACATTTTTCATATTTCTGCAAAAATATAAATATGTAAATAAACATGGACTTAGGGATTTCTTGTTGTCATGTGAAAGCTTATGTATGGTTAACAAAAAATGTTCTAACTATATATGTCTAGGTTGTATGGCTTTCAATATATTAAAATTTGTTTATGAAAGTTTAGAAAAATATATAATTTGGGGTTTGTGTGCATTATAATTCATTACAGTATTTATGGAAAAATCTATGACTGCTTTGGCTACTATCACTGTGAAGAATACTTCTTTCTGATAGCATTGATATCTGTACAGTTTTAATAGATGTTATTGTTCACAAAATAGTTGCATGTGCTTGACTTATGCTTTTTAAGTTTACTTTTCAGAAAATGCTCAGGAATGCAAAATGTGTGTAGGCTGCTACAGATGTGACATTCCACACCACACAGATGTTAATGAGATGACAGAAAAAAAAACATGCATACAAATTCTACATTATATGTTTTCTTTCTTTATGACAACTGTCTTTCAGTCTAATATTACACAATTCCTGCCTTCTCTTAAACCTCATTCCTCCTCCTTCTGAGAATTATACTGCATGTATTGCTCGTACAAATTCCATTTGTTACTATGTAATTCATTCCTTCCCTTTTCTAAAGATCCTTCCCCCAGTTCTGTTATCTGTTTTACAATATTCTCTACTTCAAATGCAGAAAGTATAGATTTTAATTTCCATTTCTAGAAATAGTTTTTTTTTTGGCAGCCAACAAAATTAAACTTAATAAGGCAAATCCTGTGTCCCAGCTCAAAAGAATCATTTCCTTAGTTACAGCCATTTGATGACATGATATTTCTGATAGAGGCAAGGAATTTTTTAAATACGCAAACTCATTATACTCCCAACAAAAACATGTACCCAGTTACCTCTTTCTTTTCCATCACTCCTTCAACATTTTCTATCTACCTGAGAAAAAAAAAATTTGAAGTCTGCTTGGGGTATAAAAATACCAATGTAAACACTTCCAAGCAAAATTCCTAAATCTTCTGGACTTTGTTGCATACTTGGTAGCCATACATATTTCCTACCATTGTTCCCTTATAAACTGCTTTTCCAGTCTCTCTTTTCTTTAGAGCCTCCTTGCTGATCTTCTGTTTTAAATATTTTTTTAGTGTCTCACTGGTATTTTTCTGCCGTGTTAAACATTTTCTAGTGTTTCTTGATGAAACTAGGGTAGCTAGTAGCTGTAGCATAGTCCATTTACAGACTTGCTGCATCTGGGTCTGTTTGTAGTGGTTTGTTTGTTGTGATCATGTTTTCCAGGTCATCTTAGATTGGAAGGTGCCTATCTGCACTTCAGTGAGAGGATTGTGGTGACTGATACCTGTCTGGTAAAGGGAGGCTGGTCTAGGACTTAGAATAAGCATACTCATTGATCCTTTTGAATCTTTTAAAAATTTTTTTTCAGGTTTTTAGCTTCTGGTACTTAGGCCCTCCATTTGAGCAGGTTTCTGCTTGTTTGTACAGAGCTGAACAGAGGTGGGCTACCAGACACAACTCTGAGCTGAGATACCAGACGACTAGAGGCTTCTGAGCTTCCAAAAAAAACATAAGTTGTCTGTTTTTTTTTTTTTTTTGGTTATTTATACTATTTACTGCATTTTTATTGCCTGCCACCTACTTTTATACTGTATTTATATACTGTGTACTAAACTACACTATTGTATTGCAATTCTCTGCATTACTGTGCCTTTTACATTGAATTTTATTGCTGTTTTCACTGTTTACAGAGCTTTTTTGCTATTTTCTATTTTGCTATTTTCACTGTTTAAATATTTACTGGTCTTGCTGGAGCTGAATCCATATGTTTCTTTAAAATAGTGATTAGACGTTGATGATCAGTTTCTGTTTGGATAGTTTGGCCATAAATTTAATCATGGAACTTCGAACATATGAACACAATTGCCAATAGTTCCTTCTCAATTTGAGTGGACTGCATCTCAGTTTGGGTAAGAGTTCTAGATGCACAGGCAACAGGTCTGACCTCTTGAAGAATAACTGCACCAAGACCGAACTTTGAAGCACCACAGGAAAGAACTACTGGTTTGTGGACATCATAGCATCTTAATGTAGGTGGGTTGGCAATTTGCTGTTAGAAGCTATCAAATGCTCTCTGGTGTTGTTCTAACCATGATCAGGCAACATTTTTTGCATGTCAGCTCTCTTAAAGGTGCTGATAACTCACTAAAGTCAGGGATAAATTTGCTCAAATAGTTAACCATACCAAGAAAACACTGTAAAGCTTGGACATTGTCTTGAGCTGGCATCTCAAGAATGGCTGCTTGTTTAGAAGGATCTGGTCGTAAGCTTGTACTGCTAAATAAATGACCTACATAAGTAAATTCTCGTAGTCTAAATTTACACTTCAGAGGACTGAGCTTTAAATTCACTTCATGCTCTCTGTCTAGAACTTTCCTGAGGTTTCTGCCATGCTCTGCTTCACCATTGCCTTCAACCAGTAAATCATCAATTATTATAGCACACGGGTAGCCTGAAAAAGTTTGCTCCATTGCATGGCGAAAGACTTCACTGGCAGAATTTATTCCAAAAGGTATCCTGAGGGATCTAGATCTACCAAATGGGGTACTGAATGTAGTCATTAGTGAAGATTTGGGATCAAGCATCACTTGCCAAAATAAACTCTTTGCATCTAAGACAGAAACAGCAGTGGCATTTGGCATAAGGGTTGCAATCTTCTCAACTGTATGCATAGGATGATGAGGTCTTTTTAATGCCTTGTTCATGTCTCTTCGGTCAATGCATATTCTGATCTCATCTGAATTTTCCTTATGAGCAGCTACCATGGAAGACACTTAGTTGGTTTTGTGACTGGACAAATCACACCTTGCTGCACCATTTTGTCTAACTGGACCTTGACTTTGTCCTGCATAGCTATTGGAACTCTTCTTGCTGGTCTGACCACTGGACTGACCTCTCGGTCTACCTTCATGGAGTATACACCTGGAAGTCTGCCTAGCTTGTTGTCGGAAACATCAGCATACTCTGAGAAAATAGTATCACTGAAGCTGGAACTGGGACATGTGCTTACATGATGGACTTCTTTGGTAAAAGAAAGCAGTTTCATTCTCAGACTGTCTCTGAGACCTAATGATGACTGCACATGTTTTCTGGCTACATAGAATTGTAAGCTGCAACTGTTCCCAGCCGAATAGCATGAAAGCATTACCGAGCCTTTGGTTTGAATCTCTTCATCTCCATAAGCAACACGCTTCAAACAATTGACAAAATTTAGTTGCTCACCAGCCCTCACTTTAGCAAATGTTTCTGCTGACATTACATTACACTTTGCAGCAGTGTCTACTTTGAGCTCTATGGGTTTACCATTGATCAGGACAGTACAAAATACTTCATTCTTTGCCAACAAATCTACTGCATTAACATTTTCACTGATCACTGATGCATCAACTACATAGAAAGTAGGGTTGCAAGCTCTCTACATGATCAACTTGTTTCTTTGAGTGACCTTTCTTAATAACTGAATGAGGCTTGCTTGATTATAAAACTTTTGAAAGTGGTTCCATTTTTTTTTACACTTGTGGCATTGCTGAAGAAATGCTAAGCACTACTCTTTTTTAGACTCATGATTGGCTCCACAATTACGACAGTTAACAATAAGACTTGACTTGGTTTTTGCTGACTCACCCTTATACTGCACTGAATATGCCCTTTTTACTGAGCTAGCCATGGAACTTGCTAGAAAGCTACAGCTCCTTCCAGGGAATCCCACAGGGGTTGCAGCTGCCATGTGCTTAGGCCTGTGTCTAATTTCCATGTGTTGCATACTGTCTACGTTTGCTCTAGAGACTGCTGAAACCATGCTCTTATCACTTGCAAGCATATTTGTGTGCCTTTCTGTGAGCTCATGGATTTGACAAATCTCTATGGCTTTGCTTAACATGAAATCACTGTCACGAAGCAAAATCTGTCTTACTGCAGCACTATTAACACTACACACAAGCCTGTCCTTTATTAACTTGTTTTTCAGGTCACCAAATCTGCATGTTTTGGCTTTATTTCTCAAGTCAGTGATAAAAGCTGTGAAAGTTTCACATGGCTTTTGGTCTCTTGTGTAAACTAAGTGCCTCTCTAATGTAACATTTGTCTGGGGGTTGCATTTCTCTAAATTTATGTTTTAAGCACTCAGAGTCCTCCCTTGATTCAGTAGGTACCACACTATGGTGGCTTCCACCTCTCCTGCATATACTTTTGATGCATACACAAATGAACGCTTTCTTTCAATAGCTTCTGACCCAGCTAAATTAAAGCAAATTAAGCAAGATGAATGATGTTGTATGTGCATCTTTGTCAGAAAATCTGTTTGTATGAAAATATATTCTTGCTCAAATACTCTCCAATTCCCTGCTATATTTTGAACACACACAAGTGGACTTTGTCTGCAAAATGCCTCCGCTGTATCAACACAAAGTAGTGAAGTTGCTTGAAATCATGTACAAACATACACACATAAATATGTATGCCAGAATTTTATGCCAGTACTTGTAATTATGCCCAAAAGCACAACAAGCTCCTTGAAATAACTGCACTTTGCCAAATAAGTCTCCGTAGCACAAGAACACTTTGAAATCACTGTACATTGTGAAACCACTCCTTATCAGTGTAAGAAATGCTTCAAAATGGCTGTACTTTGCAAATAAACTGTACACAACAGAAGAATCTCAGAGTAAGAAACATTTCAAGATGAATGCACTTTGCAAATAAACTGTACACAGCATAAGAACCTTTCAAAATGGATATACTTTGCGAAATAACTCTGCACAGTGTAAGAAACATTTTGATTGCACTCTGCAATATAACTATACTTTGCACACAGCAAACTCTTTGAAATAATTGCACCATAATACAGCACACAGTTTGAAAACACTTTTGCACGCCCTGAGATACTTTGAACAACTCTAGTTATGCTTTGAATGGCTTAGGTCAATGCAAAATAGTAGATTGTGCCCAAAATACGGTCTTTTACTAAAAACATGCAGTTGCCTTGCTCTTTAAGCTTAATTTGCCCTTTTATTGTACTTGTTATGCCCTTTTTAATCTCTTATCATGCTTATACTTTTCTTGTGCCTGTTTTATTTTAAACATGCTCGTTATGCAAGCCAAAGGTAATTCTGAGTCCCATATGAATATCCCGGCTAGTTTATCAAATATCGTAGTTTTGAACATTTAATTTAATTAATAATGCGTTTTGTGCCCTTTGTTGTTAATAATACGTTTTGTGCTACTCATTTGATTAATAATGTTTTTTGTGCCTTATAAATGCACCATTTCATTTTCATTGCCAAATAAATCATTTGTGCAATTTTTCTTTACCTTAAGTTTGTTTCTGGCCCTTTTTGGTTTGCTGGAGCTCCATTTCACTCAACAAGCTTAATTTGCCTTCACCTTCAATTCTGCACCTCCTGGCTTGAAGAAGTTGCTCTCTTAATCCCGGTTCTGACACCATGTCGCTCGTCTGGTCAGGATAAAACAGACAAACATTTGTGGGTTCAGTTCAAGCAGCTTTATTACACACAAGAGGCTTTGTAACTTAAACTTAAATAAACTTATAAACAGACTGACTACCACACTCATACATGTTAACACTCTGGCTGTTCTCTCAAAATGGCACTGCTGCCTGCACTTGCTCACTATTTATTTGCATGTGCTTACATCTGGAAATGCTTTATAAAGGTACATGTACATGCTCTGATCTACAGATACGAAAGGGGAAAGAGGATAACTCTGCCTGGTTCCTCTGTTCAAACACAACTTATCAGAGAGGAACCCCCACCCACTTTAATTCTTGGCTCTCATCCTTCATATATCTCCCTAAGTAACCTTATTATACTATTACAGAATGCAAATGTTCCCATTGTCCTAATCCTAAAATCCCAGCTGACTCTGTTGGATTCCTTCTTGGCATCAAGATCTAACAACAGAAGTATTTTCTTACATTCTGCTTCCCTCTGAATTATTATTTTTCTGTTAATGTTGTCAAATGTTTGCCTCCACTTCACAATACCACATTGATCTATATCTATAAATTTTGGATTAACAGTTCAGTGTTAAGTACAAAGAAATGTCAAGAAAATGTCTGATGTGACCGGCTATAGACTATGCATCTTTTTACACAAGAAATTGCCTCATGTAGCATATAAAACATCAAGGAGTGAGCCTTATTAAGCTACCTTTAAGCACACACAAGAGCAGTGCAACATTTGGAAAAGTTTCAGCTAATACTAATAAAGCCATCAGCATACATCTGAAATGCATGTTTTGATGCTTTCTGTGCAACACAGTGTGATCAGTATGTGATATGATTTTATTGTTCTTGATTTAACCCATTATATGACTAGCCTATTTGTTGCCCTTAAACAAAAAATGATTTGAAAGTTTTGTTGCTCTCCTGCTTTAACTTGGTTAAGACTATAATAACAAATTTCAGACATTTTTCTGGACTAAGCTGGCCCTGTGGCACAGAGATAAAAAGCCTTGACTGCACTGCAGATGAACTGTGTTTGATTAGCAGCATGGGTAGTGGGGAGATCAGGAAGGGGAGAATGGGTGTGAGTGGCCAGTGCCAGCTAGTCCATTCTGGGCCGGGGTTGCAACTTTGGCTTACTGCATAAGTGATAGTTGCAGGACTACAACTGCATCATCTGCAGCAAAGAGTTTGGAGGCTGTGCATGAATGGAAGCATGCATTCACCTGCTCGTGGTGCTCACAGCTGAGGGCATGTCTACAAGTTCTGCAGACTGGCCCACTCATTAACATATCACTCTCTCCTCCACTAGGGAACAAATGGATTGGAAGTTTTTTCCGCAACAGAGGAACAGATGGGTCATTTGTTTGCAAGATGAGACACTACTGAGCCAGTCCTGTAGACAGTAAAAAAGTACTGTACTGTCTGAATGATGTTTTAGCTCTCATCTGTCATGACAAATATTCAAATGTCATCATTCTCATGTTATACGCTACTATATCAAAGGGAAACAATATGCAGCTTCTGTGTACTGCATGACTGAAATGATGCATGCAGCTTATTACTAGAAGTAGAATTCAGTAAAATGCAAAAGTAAAATTAAATATCAGAATACTTACATGATTTATTTGTGAAGCTGTTTGTGTTCTTTTTGGTGGTGATTGCTCTCCTACCGAGCCCATGAGTTCTAGCTTGCATACATTTAACATAGAGGTGATAAAATATCTCAGATAGGTCCCAGAAAAGGGCGCTGTATCTTGGGTTCTCAAATTTGTTCAGAAAGATCATGAAGTCCCAGAGCTCACTCACTGAGGTCACAAACTTGATCTTCTTAGTCCTGACGAGGGCCAGAGATGCCATATCAAAGCACTGTGGGTCATAGATCTCCTTCTCAGACAGCTGGGAAAAGACTTCAGAAACCCCTGTGGGATTCCCTAGCCTTAGCGCACAAGTAAGCAGAAGAAGCAGTACTGTGAAGGGCAGAAGATGGTATCGATGCTTATGTTTATCAGGAACTTTCATTCTGTAAAATGCATTAAATGGTTGTTTACTTGTTTTACATGTTAAAACTCCAACAGATACAAAAAGAAGTTGAGGATGCAAGCATTATTCAACTAGTACAGGAGAGTTATTTGAATAGAATAGTACTGAGAGTTATATAGCATGAATTAGACATAGCCAGGACTAAACAGAATCCTAGGATAAACCAGCACTGAGTGCCACACAACACAAATAGGAATTGGTAGTAGCAACTGCACAACAGAAAGAAGTATATTGCAAAACTATTTTAGTTTTATTTTATTATTCTGGTAACCAGATAAGGCACAGTGGACAATTCACACACTTTAATAGTAACAGGATGCATAGTGGTTAAGTGTCTTGTTCTTAATCATGGGTCTATATTATAACAGCGAACGCTTAAAATAGAGAATGCTATATAATCAACCCTTTAAAAACTGTAACCGCAAAATGCCGAACATACGGAACAGTGAATTTTTTCCCAGGGAAATAGTTTGCTGCTGCTTTGGACCCCCTCCCCCACAAAATAAAGTGGGGGGCTTTGCCCCACCCCCAGATGTGGGGGGCTGTGCCTTCCATGTCCCCCTACTTAAATATACCAACTCCGAGATCGCACCACAGTGGAGGAAATGGCAAAGTCCTGAAAATGGCCCAGTGATTTGTTTTCCCCTAAGAAAAAAATCGCTGTTCCGTGTGTTCGGGATTTCGTGGTTTCGATTTAAAGTGGTCGATAAAACAGCATTCGCTATTTTAAGCATTTGCTGATATAATAGAGAACTTATCACACAGTATAAAAGTATAAATCTTTTTTTAATATATTTTTATCTGCATCTCACAACAGGTAGACTGGAATCCTTGTCCTCTGACCTCCTCACACCACCTCATATGTGTTCCCTTTTGTTAGGGGAGTGTAGCTACATGGGTCCCCTACGAAATACCAAACGCTCAGAATCCCGAAACCCAAATTACTGAGACCAGAAACCCGATACCCCACATTACCGAAAGACCAGAAGCACGAAATTCAAAATCTCGATGTTAAGGGATATTGAGTTAGCGCTTCTGGTGTTGTGGTTCAGGTAAGTATCTGTGTGTAAGTGTGTTTGTGAGGGGCTTTATTGTATGTTAGTGTGTGTGTTGTAACTGTGGTGTGTGTGTGTGAGGGACTGTAATGTGTGGGTGTAAGTTTGCCTTGTGTGTGTGTGTCTGTGCGATCTCGGAGTTCGAATATTAAAGTAGGGGGGTGTAGGATTATTTGTTTGGGTTTGGGGGGACACTGTTTGTATGTGTATGTGCGTACTTTATGTGTGTTAATCGTTTGCGATTTAAAATTTTGCGCTTGTGGTCCATCGGTCTTCTCGTCTTTCGGGTATTTGGTCTCGGGATTACGGGCATCGGTCTTGTGGGTTTTCGGTCTTTCGTAGTGAACCCAGCTACATTTGTGACCCAACCTTTTGAGAGTCACTGTTTGGAACAAGGGTTGACACTTTGTTGGTGGCATTTACAAGGGTGCACTTTTACCCACAAACACCATAGTGTGCGGTGCCTCCAATGCTTGGCTTTTGTAGGTGCTTAGTTGCATAAACCCACTGCCTACAAATATATCACATAGATGCCTACTAGGCCACAGTTAGCTTTTGTAGATTCATCCAGTCCTGGAAGCTGGCCCTTGGCTTCCATGAAGAGATGAATCTGCAAAAGCTAAACACTGAACCATTCCAAGAGAAAATAAAACTTGTTTTGGCTACTTTATCTAATTTCCCACTCTCTCTGGTCATCTGGCAATGGTCCATTATTGAACAGTGAATCAGTGACATTGTAGTCTGGAGCCTTTTCTCTACATCATTAGGCTATATGAAAGTTTTGAATTTGTGCAGCTTGAACTCAGATGTGCTATTAACTGTGCTAATAAGTATGATATAGTGCCAATTCTATGCCACACAAACTAAGAAGGAATAAACTAAAATCAATGACAGAAGAGAATGAGGTAAGATTTTTCAGTGCCTCATGCTTACTGTAATATGCTTGCACCTTACCTGGGACTAACTGGTGACAAATCGTAGTTTATGACACTCCACTGGAGTCTGAAGATTGCTGTTTCTGCAAGTATATCACTTCTAATTACATGCAGTTACTATGATCAGTGCTAGGCTGTGATGTAAGGTAGGCACTGCTTTATAAGTACTGGCTAGCTAACCTGCAGAAATGTAAGCAGAAAAATGGACAACAGGAGACCTGTACCACACAGGGAACTGTGCTTTTGAAACTGGCAATGATGGAAATTCTATCCAGTCCCCTGTTCAATGCTGAAGATGATCAGAGCCCTGTCTAATACTCAGTTCCATGACAGTGATGGACATCCTAAATCAACCCTCAGACTGGAAGCGAATGGAGAGTCTGACCCTGCCCATCATACTATGATTAATCGTTAACACTTCCTTCACTCATCGTAAAAGAGATCCATAGCTTCTTCTTTTCTCCAGGCTGTCCATTCTGATTCTATAGAATGTGTTCCAGCCTAACTATCCTGTTGGTGATAACTCTCCAGTTCTTCATTCATCTCCTTGACCCACAACTGGCTTGCTAACAACTGACCTCTGCAATTTGAGCATTTCCACTTCAAAACCAGCCTATCATACAGTGGGCAGTGAATGCTGTCATCCTCTGACTCACATTTAAGTGGTGCATCTGCATGCCTTCTCCACAGAGCAGTCCAAGTGCATTTTTTGACTACCCAGTGCTGCATTTTGCACTTGAAAACAAGATATATAACACTTAATAGTTATGAATTACATATTCATCAGCGTTGGGCTGAGTAGTCAATCAAAGTACTGTGCCAGCAGTGTCCTGTTGTTCCGCCCCATGCTCCATATCATCAATCCTAATATGTAACCTGCTGTTATGTTTTCTCTGTGCTGCTATGTGTTCTCTTGGTTGTACAGTACTGCAGGTGAATTGGGCAAACCTTAATAGCACTAATAAACAGACCCAGCACTGCGGAATAGTTGTGCAAGGTAAATCTCGTATTTAACTTACACTTATCAAGGGTATGAAAACTTTTCAGAGATTTGGGATGCATGGTTAGGCTTAAAAAGGCCCTTGTGGTCATTAGCCTAGTAAACACCTATGAACCGATTACCAAAGCCAAAACATCACCTTTACCATTAAGATTCCTGCTCGAAGTGCCACAAACAAATCCCCCATTTTAAATAGCATCATCAAGTGAAATAACATCAACGACAGTGATTATACATTTAAAATCATCTGCAAAAATATATTCTTCATAATCATGGGGTTATAAGAGTGAAAGAACGCAGGTGATTTCAGTTAAAAACAACATAATAAAATATAAGCATTTCCCCTTTCCTTACTAATCTATCACAGTCTGAATGCCTTTGTAGAGAAAAATCTACAATTGAAATGTTCCAAAGTTACCAAAATAACTTGCATCCATTAATACTACATCCAAAAATATATTGCTAGACTTAATCCAAATAATAAGAGATTATTTTTACAAAGCTTTCAAGACCAGCCAAGATTGAAGTTTAAATATTCATAGGTATGTGAAGACCTCTAGTGGGCACAAGTGAACATTGCATTCAAAATAGAACTATATCTGACCTGGTCCAGTTCTAAACATTTTCGGTACATAATATCTTGGACCATCCCTGTTGTAAACTGATATGTAATTTAGGACCCAGTCATGGAAATGCTTAAAAACTTTAATTTAATCCTTTGGATAACAGAGCTCCTGTATTACTTAGCCACAGGTATTCCTGTCTGTCAAGTAAGTCGTGTAACTGTCCATCACTCAGGGTCAGAGGGTAGCATATTTCAATTCATATGAGCCTGACAGTGAGTGTATGAATGTTCTTTGATATATTCATATACAAGTATTGATTTCTGCCTCTCTCTTACACTCAACTTTACTTAAGTTTTCCTGATAAGGAATACAACAGAAGTGATATCAGTTCTACATAAAAAGAGACAAGGGTACTTTGTACTAAATATTTAACCCAGTCAGTAGACCATGTAATCAAATGTTTGATTTCATAACACTCATTGTTAATTTTTATGAAAAATGTCTGAGACCTTTATATATGTGCAACAAATGCTATTATCTCACAACTGTCTCTTCATTGGTTTTGCAGCCCGTAAATCTTTTATGCATCTTCCTAACCTTGTTCTAAATTTTGAAAGGTCCTTGTGAATCCTACATATGAATCTATACTCACTTGGAAGAATGGACCCATGAATTCTGCCACAGCGACACTAACACATAGGTTAAAATTTCCACAACCAATACTGTTTTACAGTCTACATCAGTGTAAAGTCTCAGTGTGTTTTTTTTTAGTGCTGTAAGAAGGAAAGTTGCCATATATCTGGGCATTTCCCATGTGACTGGCAGCCCTCTCACTGCTGTTCAGCATCCATGCCAGACATATTGTGTCATATTATCCTAATGGCATGCAGACAACATGATAATACACTTCTGTTGAAGCGTATTCATAAATTAGCTTGCTACTTCATGTGCATGCATGTCTCACTGCAGTGGTTCACAGTTGCACCTTTGGCACATCACTAAGCTGGAGGGGAGGTAGTATCCATAAGCAGTGAACATTAAAGTTACATGAGATCTGGGAGGGAGTGCCCTAAGAGAATGAGAATTACATTATACAGTGTATGAGGCAGGAAGCAGAGGTTTCCCTGCACAAATATTTGAAAGACATAGAAGGTGGGAGGGGATTGCCCTAGCCAGAAAAGCACCAAGTTATGCAATGTGGAAAGTGCGTATGTGTGTGTGTGTGGGTGGGAGGTCTGCACTTGCACAATGAGAATTTAAAAGACATGGGAGTTGAGATGGGATTACCATAATCAGTGAACACTGCATTATATAGTATGGGAGGACAGAGGAATACACCTGGACAGCAAGCCTTACATTACAGTTTATATTATATAGGGTGGGGTCACCCTAGGCACTACCTCAAACAGATGCAAGGCACTACCTGAAATGGTGCACAAACCACAAAAATCAAAACAGAAACTTCCCACACTTGTAAAAGCAATAGCATTATGTTTGAGTACAACAAACTCATTCTCTGCGATAATCTTGGCAATAATCACTACTCTATACAAAGATGGAGAAGGGAAAGGGGTCCCTAGATAAGAATACTCCCATACATTGCATGAGGTTATGTACTGCCTGCGCAGAGATACATGGTAAATACCATTATTAGACTAAATAGGTATGGCAATTATTTTTTGACTCCTGTGTTTCTTTTAAGACTTATTGTTGTATTTAATGAAAATTGCAGATTTGTTTAATTAGGGCTAGGTGACCTGGGTTCATTTAGAAAATCAGGTTTCTGTGGCATAACGGGATGGATGGGTGTGCTTATCCTGGAAGGAAAGTGCACACCTGAATGCACCATATTAGATCCCTGCAGGAGGCTGGGGATGCATAAGGGGACATCGTCTTAAGTGAGATTAGACAGAGGGCATTGGCTGAGTTGCCATGGAGACAAGAATATATGCTGTACATCCTTATTGCATGTCAGTGCACTGGCATAATGCAAGTATGTGAAAGGGATAATGGTAGTTAGGGCCTAAGCACAAAAACCATTGACAGCAATATAACACTGTACTGGGATACCTCAATCTCCTGACCAGCCCAGAACATGGGCCAGAGTAAGTCCTCAGGTGTCATGACAGCCTGGTAGATGTGGTGAATGAGAAGCACCGGTGGTAGCCAATAATCAGGTTCACTGGAGAAAAAAATGCAGTAAAAGAAAAAAGGAAGAAAAAGAAAGAAATTGTGGAATTGTTGTAATGGGAAAGTTTCACCTTACTCACAAGTTTGCAGGATTTTTGCAGTTTGTATATTTAGAGGTACAGGGGGATGGAAACTGCAGGTTGAAATACACCTATACAAATGTTGTTTTGTTGTATTGTATTGTTGACTTAATAATCCCGCTTGTATCTGTTGTGATCATACATGGTTCTTTGTTCAGCTGTAGATCTACTTGCATACTATTGTTCACCTATGACTTTGCCACATGCTTTAATCAGTGGGACCAGTGAGAGCATATATAGTCAAGGCCACAGATATGCCACCAGTCATTTGTTCTAATGTATTCATCACATAGGCAGGCAGTACTACAAACTGAGATCCACGTTGGGTCTAGGTTACAGAAAATGTCTACTGCAGAGCTTGATTTTAAGTTTATGAATTTCACCCAGTGAATGGTTCGAGTAGGAAGTCAGTGAATGCCTTCCTGAAAATGATTTGATTCTGTATTGTCAGGGATGGTCTAGCAAGTCTAATTATAAATACTGAAAATACCATATACATATCCTTTTTATCTTTAATTTAAACATTTTCTTAGATCCTTGTTGGTTATTATTTTTACACTAATCCTTCAATACAGAATATATTTTTTCATTTAACTATAGTAAATAGATTGAGAAATGTATGACTTTAAACTTTATTTGATTATAATCTTACATTTTCCATTATTTCACTGATATTTTCAAAAAATGAGTACATGTGAAGTACTATGGTATTCTTAGGTATTTTGAGCTAGAGCAAATATTCACCACTGCATATTATAATTTACTTCTTTTTCCTTTCTTTAGATTAAACACTGCTGCTGAATGTCACCAAGTTACCTATAAGATTAATGTTGGGTTTGTTCCATCTTTCACCGATTTTCTAACAGTTTCCTTCAATTACAGTTTCCTTGAATTTTTCCTTAATACGATAAATCAGTCAGTAAATATTTTGTATTTAAGGTAATAATCCTTGAAAAAATGCCCTACTGATTTACTTAGCATGTTTTTATGACATAAATTTATTTCTATGAAAGACACACTTTTCTCTTATTGTTAAGTATAAAACAAGTATGTATATAATAATGTCTGAAAGGAAAGTGCATTTATTTTCAGCAGAGATTAAGAAACTATGGAAATCAAAACCCTGATCCTCTGAAGGTATTAAATTATTCAGCCACTAAGCTCATTCTTATTTTAACAACGTGTGCAATTTTCAGTAACAAACTCACACAGAAAGGTAAAAGTACTTAGAGATGGGAAACAATGCTAATGGTAATAGGAGTAATTTAAATTGAATCATTTCTTAAAGGGAATAACACAAAAAGGCCAGATGTACTGATTAAGTGTAAACTATGGCTACACAGGTTAGTGTGGGTTCCAGCCATTTAAAGTCGCACATTATCGTAGATCACAGAGCTAACATCTGAAGAGTAGCAATGTTTGTGAAACAGTAAGATCGAATGCAGCACAGGGCTGAAAATGAATCTTAGGCAAATGCAGTCAGGTTGTTATATAGATACTAGGGCTAATAGTATGCTAGACAGATTCTGGAAGCTAAACACAACTGACTACTGAAAAATGAATGGTAGCTGTGGGGGACTGATTAACAGTAAAGGTAATATGATACAAAAGATTATGCATAATGAATGTGATAAAACAGGACTAGTCATTAACTAGTATACTGTACCACTGGTTCTAAAACAGGACTAGTCATTAACTAGTATAGAGTACCACTGGTGATAAAACAGGACTAGCCATTAACTAGTATAGAGTACCACTGGTGATAAAACAGGACTAGTCATCAACTAGTATAGAGTACCAGTGGTAATAAAACAGGACTAGTCATCAACTAGTATAGAGTACCACTGGTGACAAAACAGGACTAGTCATTAACTAGTATTGAGTACCAC
This sequence comes from Protopterus annectens, assembly GCF_019279795.1. NCBI lineage: Eukaryota > Metazoa > Chordata > Ceratodontiformes > Protopteridae > Protopterus > Protopterus annectens. The sequence continues at coordinate 1,129,257,067 of NC_056747.1, read as the reverse complement.
TGACAGTTACAGGACACAGATACGAGACTCAGATATGCTGGTATTTAATGATGAGACATTTACTAAATGTATCTGTTTGTAAGACTTGCTTGTCATTCACACAGCCGCCCCTCCCCCATTTGATTTCCCATCTCCTTTTGTCCATCCCACCCTACCTTTTTAGGTGTCCAACCTTTTTATGAAATCAGTCATACTTTTGCATGACAGTCATTCTATTGAAAATGCATCCAATGTATCCAGCACTCTTAGTTAATTAACATTTTCTAGGTTTCCATTTTGAATCTTACCACCCTCCAATTATGGTCTGTGCCCAGTGAGTTTCACTCACCAGTCTGAGTGGGTCACTCACTCATATATAATATTTCCCTCCTGAATATTTGAATCACTGTTATCAGCATTAAACATGAAATATAGCGATATGAGACATAAAAAGAAACATGGAAAGAACTTCAACGGGACACAGTTTCATCCATTTTTTCCAGTTTTAGATCTCCTGGTCCCTTCCATTATTTCTACTAGGGTCATCAATTATCCATTTTTTCAAAGGATGATTCTGATCTGGGCTGTTGTGTCCCATGGAAAAATATGAGTAACAGTGACTATGACAACGTTTGTTTGGAAACATGTTCTAAGTTTTCTTTTAATACTGAAAAGATCTATGATGTTCTGTCTGAAATCCTTTAACATAATATGAAATAACAGAAATGACTATATTCTACATTAGTAAATCTAATGTTGGTGATAAAATAAAAAAGTAGCCTGCACTAATTGCAAGCGTGGTCCTTCCTGCATAATCTAAAATTTCTATAAGAAATGTGGCACAGTAAGAATCTAAAAAGGTGGCAACTACAGTTTCTGACAGCTCCTGCTTCAGCACTTATTGATAAGAACAACCAAAGTAGTGTGTAGTTTGCATGTTAACTACGCATAAGAATTCAAGAAATTCCGCCAGTTACAATAAATACATACAGGGGTGTATATTCTACCTTTTACACTTAAAAGTCATTGCTTATAGCGATGAGTCTTACATCCTATTTTCTGTGATGTGTTTCTACTACACTGGCATTCCTCCTATACCTTATGACACAAACTATCTCTGCACATATTTTTTACCCATATACCCACACTGGTCTGTAGGTAGTGCAAATCCATTCCTAAAGACACTATTTTAGGGAAGTAGGAACTACAATTTTGCTGTTCTGTTCAAGTTAAAACATTTTTACTGGCTTCACCCTGAGTACTTTTATTTATGTTGGCCATGTACATCCAACTAGGGATAGCAACTTTTTTTTCACATAAGTAGCTATACAAAAATGTATTCATATAACAAATTAAAATTGTCAAAAGTCCTCAAGAACTAGCATATGTGATATATTATTATAAGCAAGAGGGTAGTTGCAACACTGCTTTAGATGTGGTGTGTTAATTATCAAATTATACAAAATACAGTCAGCTGTTGCACAACAATTATTAGTTTTAAGGGGGATTGCTAAATAATACTCTTTTACACACACACACACACACACACACACACACACACACACACACACACACACACACACACACACACACACACACGTGTTTGTGTTTGTGTGTGTGTGTGTGCTTATGAGAAATAGTCAAAAGGTGACATCTTTGAAGTCCGTTTTATCAAACAAAACTATTTAAAAAATGAAGTATTTAAAAAAAATGTTTTTGTAAAGGAGGCAGGCCCCCTGCACCCCTTACATGGGTTACTCATCTTGAAATTAAATATATCAACTTCAAGATTGCACAATACTAGAGAAAGAGGGAAAATTGTCCTATTTGTGGTATTCAACGATCTTGCAGAAATACTGGTCTCTCGCATATTATATTCAAAATGAATTCTGTTTGATGAATTGATGTATCAAGGGATGCATCTGAACAGAAAATTTTATTTCAGTTTACTTAAAAGTGCTCATGTTGTTTAGTCACACCGAACATCCGGATTTCAAAAACATACAAAAAAAACTCCAGAAGTGCACCAAAGAGTTTGCACAAGTTAAAATTAACATTTATAATTTGAAGAAGTCTGTTCTAAGGCATGCCCACCTCTAGCTATCATATCATAATTCATTTACTGTTTATCTAGTTGTATGTAAAATACAACTCAATTCACAGAAAGTAATTCTAAATGAGAAGCAAAAGCTACATTGATTTATCAAAAGGAAAATCACAGGCTTATATTGCTCCCTGTTCTCCTTACCTTTTCTGTTTGCTTGGTTTACTTTCCTGCAGATTTCCTTCCCAAGGACTGCAGCTGGGGGGGTGGTGGTTCTTTTTATTTTGCCCTCTTTCTGAATCATCAGTGCACCTTTCTGCGTCAGATGGAGTGTGACACCGCTTTTAGCTCTTCAGCTCAGTTGCATAGACAGCTTTTCAAGTGCCACTCCTTGTAGGAGGTTACCAGTCGGAGTCCTTTGCAGGCAGAAAGCCCACCTCACAAAGAAATAGCTATACAACTGCTAAAATGGTCAATCACTCTTCATTCTTGATGATATGTGCACTTCTTCAGCTTAATAATTAAAGCTTTATCTGACTCTACAATACTGACTTTCACCCACCAGCAGATGTTAGTGGTAAAACTGTCTCTTAATTAGAATGGTTAGAGAGCTTGGACACCTAGTCATACCCAGACATGTAGTCTGGTACCTACTAATAAAACTATACAGTTTAATGATGAAGGTGCTGTCATGATGTGAAATCATTTTTCTTTGGTTGAGACATTAAAGTCATAGATATTCTACCCACCTCTGCTTGTTAACCAGATAGATGTAAACAGACAAATATAAATTATATTCAGAAACTGCATACAGCAGTGGGATCACAACTGGCATAAACAAACTAGTGCCAGTGCTTTTGTATTATAAACACATTTAAACAGCTTTTGATTTTATTTGGTGGCAATATTATAGTTTTATTAAAAATGCAAGTAATTTCGGAAATGATTATATTTAGGAGGTTCCTAGCATGGGTTGTAGCAGGAAGTCATACTTGTCAGATACGACAGTATTCATCAATAAAGTTCAAATCAGGTATGAGGAAAACCAAATTCAGAAAACTTTGCTATATCATACTAAGCAAATTTGTGCAACAAGATGCCACAAGCATAGTGTGTGCAATTCAGAAAACCAAGCTACATAACATAGCTAAGTTAAATAATGTGGTTAACCATATTATATGCTATTGTCTTTATAATGAGGTGTCTTGTATGAAAATGAGGTAAATTAAAAAGGTAGAGTGATTAAAAAATGTTTAAATGCTACACAATGATGCTGTCCCCACAATAAATTTGAACTGAGCCATATGCAATGTTCAGATGGAGTACACTGTGGAGTTATGCTAGAGGTAACCACAGCCATAGTAGCTGTGTATCTATAGGAGTATCTTGTCACAGCTGCTGTGCACAACAGTGCATGACATTGATCCCTGGAGGCACCAGGTTATCAGGCTGTGTTTAACATTTCCACAACACTCACATTTTACACCAGGACCATGTTAATAGAGACACCATGCAACAAATTGTGGGAATGCGTTGACCTTGGCTGCAGCTCTGTGAGAATTGTGGAGTACCTATCCCAGTGGATACTAAGGCATGTGTCACTTTATCTATATATTAGCTACAAGAACCTTTCAGCAAACAACTGGGGACACAGTGTGGGTATCTCTGCCTTGAGAATACTCCATCAGTTTCTCAATGCCATGCTTCTGTATGTGGGGGATCACATGTGATCCCCACATATTCCAGAGGAGAGAATAAATGCCATGCAGAAGTTCTATCATGTAGCCTGTTTCCCAGATGTACTGGGGCCATAGGTTGTATGCAAATTGAAATAAGGGCCCTACTGGATGAACTGGAAAAGAGGTACATGAGTCATAAATGTTATAACTCCCATCAACCGCCAGATGGTATCATCTACAATGTGTGTGCAGGCACCCAGGCAGTTTTCCTGACACCCTCATATGGCACACATGACATATATCAATGGTTTGTGAGATATGACTTCTCATAGAGGGATCTTGTTGGCAATGCCAGATATGCCCTGGAAACCTGGCTAATGACACCAGTCAGAAATCCACACGATCAAACAGATCAGGAGTACAACTGTGCACTATCACAAACCAGAAACATTACTGAGCATGTGTTTTGACTGCTGAAGGCATGCTGTGTCTGTCTGGATTAATCTGGTGGTGTACTGCAGTATGACCCTGCCATAGGTGCGAAAATACTGACTGTGAGTATGCAATGTCACACAGTATACTTAGGAAGCAGTTACAGCAGAGTCGCATCTTGCAGAGCCAACAGCTCCCAGTGCAACAGGCGGTGGAAGCTGCGACAGACAAGGATTAAGAGGAGGAGTTAGCAGTAGGGGAATGATCATGTCAGATGGTGGTGGTGGGCGCAGTATGTCGTAGCTCTAGCAAAGAGGCAGTGGATTTCTCATGGTTTTACAATACAGCTACACAAGAGTCAAGTAGATACACTGTTGCTGACATAATGCATGCTGTGCTTACCTATGCACAGTCTGGCCACTCTGTCCATCAGACATAAACAACCCAAGCAACAATGTACAAAGGGCATGGCACAGTTATCATTATTTATACAGGTGGAAAACAGAGTATAGGAGTGCATGTCTTTCACAGGAAATTGTGTGAGTGTGAGTGCAGATGTATGTAAAAAGAAAAGTGGTTTTATGAGAAGTGTCACTTCTGGTATGGAGGGGTTAAAGTCGAGAAGATCGGGCTCAGTGGATGTGTATGATGTACTGAGGCTGTGGTTTTGTGTGTGTGTGTGTGTGTGTGTGTGTGTGTGTGTGTGTGTGTGTGTGTGTGTGTGTGTGTGTGTGTGTGTGTCTGTCTGCAAAGACACAGCCTCAGTAGTTGGTGCAGAACTGTGTTTTGGCCTACTGAACAGGCCCAGAGCATGCATGACAAAGGGCTCAGCTTCCCATGCATGCCTCCACCCACAAGGGCTGGCTGTACCAGGAGTTGCACTGGCTGTACCACAACCATGGCTAGATGCTGGTGTGCTACATGATCTCAGCCATAAACAAATTGTATAACAAAAGAAGGAAGCTACTGCACGTCAGAGCGAAATCCCATGAAGGGAAGACGTCTCTGATCAACATTAGCAGAAAACTACGTTCTCTCATAAAAACATCCAAGGCAAACTTTGAGAGAAAAATAGCTAAGGACACTAAAGATAACCACAAAGCCTTCTTCAGCTATGTTAGAAACCTGGGCGGAAACCCTCAGATATGCTCTGAGTTGGTTCACAACAACAAAAAATACACTGAACCCACAGATATTGCTAACATTCTGGCTGACAGGTTCAGTGCAAACTTCTCGCCTCCTTCACCCCCGAATGAACAAATACTCATCCCAGCTGACTGTAATCTCCCTGTCATCTCAGATGTCCAAGTGAGAACCACCTAAACAAAGCAAAAACACAGCATCAATGGGACCTGACGGTATCCCGGGTGCGTGTTACGAGAACTCCAAGAGGAGCTAAACCCACACATAAAAATGCTATTTAATCTTAGCCTTACTTCGGGTTATGTACCTGTACACTGGCGTACAGCAACAATGGTCCCACTCCACAAGGGGGGTGCCTCTACAGACCCTGGAAACTACCGCCCCATAAGCTTAACTAGCCTGGTCTGCAAAGCTATGGAAAGAATCATTATGGAACTCATAAGCAGAGACATAGGGGACCTACATACACTTGACCCCACCCAGTTCAGCTTTGTGAAGGGCAGATCCTGCCTTTTAAACCTGGTTGACTTTTTTGAAACAGTCACTAGAGCCATTGATGAGGGCAAAGCAGTCCATACAGCATACCTGGACTTGGCTAAGGCCTTCGACACAATACCCCACTCAGGCATCATAGATAAGCTAAACAGCTTAAAGTAAACCCCTATGTCACTAGATGGGTTGCAAACTGGCTAGAGGACATAACCCATAAAGTTAAAATCGCTGGAGCAATGTCAGACTCAAAGCCAGTCACAAGTGGTGTCCCACAGGGATCTGTCCTGGGACCCCTCTTGTTCGGCATTTATTTCTCAGATGTTAAAGCAAACATGGGAGGGCTGTGGCTGACAAAGTTCACAGATGACTGCAAACTAGGCGCCATAGTCGGTACACCAGCTGACACACACATCCTACAAAAAGGCCTCACTGAAACGGACAACTGGTGCCGTAGTCACGGCCTTAAACTAAATGCCAAAAAAATGTATAGTCATCCCTTTTGGAAAAAACAAAGTACCCACAAATTATCACATAGACAGCAACCCACTGAGTATGGAAAAAGTAATCAGAGACCTAGGGACCCAAGTAGACAGCGACCTCTCATTTGACACCCACGTTGCCAAAGTGGTTAGAAAAACATTCTACCTTGCACACCTCATCATGAAGGGATTCACATCCAGATCCAAGGATGTCATTGTACCCTTATATTCCTCCCTCATCAGACCCATGATTGAGTACAATGCCCCATTTGGTATGTACCTCACCCGGCACTTGCAACAGCTGGAGAGACCACAGAAGTACCTCACCAAAAGGATCAAGGGTCTCCAAAATATGTCTTATTCCGCCAGACTAAAGAAACTTCAGCTCTATTCAGTGGCATACCGCCTGCTCAGGGATGATCTCTGCCTGACGTACAAGGCCATGTCCAATCAGGATTTGATGGACATGCTCCACCTCAAAAAATCCAAATCCATCAGGACCACGAGAGCTAAAGACTTAAACCTCAGCACAAGTATGAATAGGACATGCTGGAGGGATAGATTCATAACCCAAAGGCTTCCCATGCTTTGGAATAGGATCCCAGTTCATATTAGGCAGAGCCCCTCACTAACTCTCTTCAAGAGAAATCTTGATGAGTGGATGGGAGATCAAAAATTTACCCCAGGGGTCACATCTGGGTCACTGCTAGACAGGGCACAGTAAACTAATTCTATTATATAAGGGGACCTTCATTGTGTCACTACTAGACAGAGGCACAGTATTCTAGATTTATTCTGTACATTTTTGTACCATTTCATGGGGTGGCAAAAGCCACATCACTATGGCTAGGCTTACAAATGCCCCAGGGCAGATAGCCTAGTACTATACTATGAAACTATGAAACTAAAATGACATCTCAAAGGATAAGTACCAGCATGATGATGGTCACAACTACGGGGGATGCCCTCTTCTGGGAGCAGACATCTTCACATAGTTGGTGCTGTGGAAGTGTTAGCACTGTGTGATTGGAAATGTGCATGTCCATGGCCATGTTAGCTAACATCTGTGGATGTCCAGATGACTGGATGTGAGGATGGCCCCTCACCCTTGCTAGATGACCAGGAGAAGATATTAATTGAGTAGTATTTGATTGTCTATCAATGAAATCTCACATACTGGACATGCACTCCCACAGGTCAGTATGCACAATCTGGATCATCCTCAATATTTCTTTCATGGCTGTGGTGGCATTAGCTTGTGTCATCACAATGCCCAGCAAGTGCTGGGTAGAGTGTAACTAGACAAAGTTGATAGTTCATATCCCCACAGGTTTGAATAGGAGATTCATTATATCTGCAGTAATAGTATAGGTACACTGATCAAACTCTAATGATGGCAGGGCTGGTGTAGGTTGGTGAGTCCTGATATTTTCTGTATCCTACCTATCCATTCTCTAAATTTCAAATCTTTGTGTATGTCTCATACCTCCTTTTCTATTATGTTCTGCATCCCTAATGCATTAATCATTTCTCTTTGCAGTCTTTTGCCCATCTCTGGTTTTGTTACCCTATTACCACCTCTACCCTTCACCCTTAGTCATCCTTACCTTACTTCCTTCATTAATGAATTTCTCTGTAATAGATCAACAGGTCTAATCATCACACACACACTGGCCTGCACACATGCATTGTTAATGAGACTCTGGGCTCATCACATATACATAGTACATAGTGCTGGCTTGGCCTTATTCTCAGACGCAATGCTTCTGAATCCCTGGGACACTGTATTAAACACTATATAACAAGAAAAAAGTAGGTCTGTTGTACACATTAATAGTTTTCTGTATCTTAGTCAAGCTGGCTTTTTAAAAAGAATACACTGATAACCTGTTGGATGACTTGCTCACAATTGGTCATCATGCTAAATGTCTAGAGTTTATAACCGGATTGTTTACATTCAATTTACTATTTTTATCAACTAATTGGCAGGGAGACTTAACTGATCCAAATTTACCCGGGTCTATATTAGATCACCGAATGCTTAAAAAAGTGAACAGTGATTAATCGACCCTATGTAAGTGAAAGCTTACAATTTTGAACTGTCAGAACAGCGATTTTTTTTCCTAGGGAAGAAAATCGATGTTCCAACAAAAAAATCGATAAAACACTTTAAACATTAAATTAACTGGGGGGCTTCGCCCCCCCCACACCCTCCATAGGGGAAATATACCAACTCTAAGACCACATTACAGTGCAGAAAATGGCAAAGTAACAAAGCAGCCAAGCAAATTCTTTCCCAGGGAAAGAATTCGCTTAAGAGTCGCTTAGATATTTTGCCGTTTCAGGCTTTTGAGTTCGATCAAGACGCATTCGAAAGAATGCGTCTTCGGTCTTCTAATAGGGAGCCATTTAGCTTCTTTGCCTAAAGTTCATGGTCTTAGGTTCCTGACTCAGGACTTTTTAAGGTTAGTAACTGCATTTTTTTACTTCTGTCTTGTCAGTCTATTTGTTAATCAGATATGTGTGAATTTCTCTTTATCTAATTAGTGTTATAATTTCAAGATAGTCAGTAGTTGTAGTTTTGGTGTGTATATAATTACAGCTTTTAATGTTTCCTTCATTTTTTTGAAGAATTTTGATACTCAGATTTCCATTTGTCTTTCTCTGACTTTACAACAATGTTTAAACCACCTTTTAATTATTTTGTTTTAATGTTGTCATTGCACTTTAGGTCAAGGATGAAAAGGCCCCTATGGTTCAATCCACCTATCATCTCATATCAGTCAATCAGTCAATCTGGCTAGAGCACTAAGGCTATGAATTGTTAATGATATACTTTCTGTGGTCTATGGTTTAGTTCCCTCAACCTCCATTTGCTTACTAGTGTGGCTGAGCAAGCACCTTAACCAGACAGTGCTCCTGGGCTGAGTCTGAAAAAGGTCCATGGGAAGCAATGCTCTACCCTAGTTAACAAATGCAAATAAATAAACAAAGATCCACCTTTAGTAATGCCCTAAATGATAAGACACAAATAATGTCAATAAAGAAATTTCATAATCACAACAGCTGCTGTACAACTGAACAAAGTAAAAGGCATATTGCTTAACCAAGAAGTTAGAAAACTGATGAATACCCACTCACAGAGTCAATGTACTATGTCTGCAATTTTCACAGTCACAGAGTAAATATTTTACTAGATTAAAGCCCATATCGATGCATTACAGTAAGTTCTAGGCTAGCTGGCTTTGTAGACTATTAATTTCCCCTCAAAGGTAAGAGTCAAACCCTGTACCTTGTGTCTGTAAGATAAATAGCTAACCATCATGGCAGCCTTCAACCCAGCAAGGCATGTTGTTACTTTAGGATTTACATGGAGTGTGAACTTGGATTCCTCAAGGTAAAGCATATTGCATACATAATACAATTGCATACGATAGAATCACTTTTTTTGCAAAGGAGTATCTGGGAACTTTGAGCCAACAAACATAATAAACGGGGCTTTCTGGATCTATCTCTGTGGTAACTTCATGGCATGCACATTCTTGGCATAACTTCCTTTAAGCACTGTACAGGATATACAGCAGCACATTCTGCTCACACTGACCTCCTGTCACAAGTGTTGTCCTTTGCTGACATCCCCCCGTGGTTCTAACTGTGGTTAGAATACAAACGTGTATCCTCTTTATCTTTTATTTCTCAAATGTTAATTTTTTTTTTCAATAATAGACTAGGGGTGTGTTGGGGGATGACAGCCCCCTTGCTGTAATCAGGCATTAGTAAAAGTAATGTACATAAATGAAAAATATATTTTCATCTTACTGTTTCTATGACTTTAGTGTTACGACAACATGATGCTGCATGCATAATTAATCACTAATGGCTGATTTTACTTGGCTGTCAATCAGTCAGTGCAGGTCATCCGAAGACACACTCACACCTATGCTGAAAATGGTGTGGCATGCTTAAAGTAAGTTATGCCACATTTTATTCTTGCAGAAATGGTCCACCACCCATATACTCATCTTTATACATTAGCCAGTCACAGACATGAATGTGCGACATCTCTGATTTCTTGGCAAGCTTCTTACACAGCACTGCTTAGATTTCACAGGATCTGACTCATTTGGTAGTATATTCTTATGTAAGTATGCCAGACAGAAATGACAAGCTTTCATGCAGACAGCAATATTGTTACCCTGTTCACTACCTGCATAAGCAGTCAGCAGTTTACAGTAAATCCTTGTAAATGGAGACTAAGGCATTTACTTTTGTTTGAGTACTTCTGCTCAGTACATGTGCTAATATCAGGTTTGACATGGTTTAAATTACACGTAGTATCTTTTCTCTGCCTACTGATACATACTATCAGTGATATCAACTAAATTTGTTTCAGTATTTCTTGTATCATTAATTATACTTGCAGTTCATGATTTTCTTTTCAGGAAAGGTTTCATTTTTCAGCACATCACATCTGTCACTACACTACATGTAATTCCAGTGTTGTGATATCCAAAAAGCTTGGGAACATAATTTGGGTGTGGGACTAATACGATGAGTACCTACTGAAACACAATGATATTTACAATCATCTCGTAAGGGCATACCTATTTTAGAACAATTTAAAGTACTGACAGGCTAGCAATATTGATACAATTTGAATTTTTTGACTGACGTAAGATTTAAAATAAGAGCTGTTTATTAAATAAATGAACCCCCTGTTGCAAAGTAAATACAAACAGAGATCTGTTGTAAGGGAGCCAGGTTTCTGGGAAGAAATACCTATTTTGTGGCCCATTCACACTTCCACATTGGGTTTTACAGTATCTTACCTGTCACATAAATTTGCTTTGTGAAAGATATGATATACTTTTTGTACATTTTGGGTAACAGATTTCTCATCTGTGATGATTATGTAGAATTTGATTTGCATGGCTATGTGATTACTTGTTGAATTTGACAGATGATTCCCCTGCCATGTTTTTTTTTCTTTTAAACACCTCTGTGAAATTATCTTTTAAAACATAGGCACACATACATTAATAAAAAATAAAACATTTTTCATTTACATTTATTGTTTTTTTTTCTTTCATTACAAGGACTCTTTTTTGTCCAACATTACATAAATTGATTTCCTGTCTTCCCTTATACCTCACTCCTCCTCTTTCTGAATATTATTTTGAATGTATTGTTCCCACAGACTTCTTTCATTTCTCTGTACTTTGCTCCTTCCCTTTTCTAAATATGCCAATTTCAGTTGTTTTATCTTTTTTACAATATTCAGTACTGTAATACAGTTGGTTTGCATTTTTATTTCCATTTTCTTGTAATTGCTTTTTTTGGTAGCCTATATAATTAAACTTAATAATGCCTTACAATGCCTATTCAGTTCAGATCCTGTGTCCCAGCTCTAAAGAATAATTTCCCCAGTTACAGCCATTTCACTCCCCAGTATTTCTAATGTAGTATTATTCTGTAGGGAATTTGTAAATTCTGTCAGCTCATTACACACCTAAAAAATATGTTTCCAGTTATTGTTCTTCCTCATCACACCTCCAACATTTGCTATCTTCCTGAGGAAACATTTTTGAAGTCTACATGGGGTATAAAAATACCTGTGCAAACACTTCCAAGCAAATATCCTAAACCTACTTGACTTTGTTGCATACTTTGGAGCTATTTAATCTTTTCTAACCTCCTGTGATTGATTCTTATAGTTATCATGAAGTATGTTATATGCCCTACTAATTATCCCTTTTTTACACATCAGCTTCTGTTACAGACTCAACTTAAAACTCTACCAGACCAGGTCTTTCATTTAGGACTCACCTATCCCTTTCTCTTTGCCTATACTGTAGTATCAATCCCTGGTAGAGAAGGCAGTCTTTAGCCTGCAGTCCAAACTACTTCTTGGCCTCATCCCACTCTATTAATCTTTCTCTAGTTATTTGTTCCCAATATCTTGATTCATTTGCATGTTTTCTCAAGTAATTTCCAACCCCCTTGTCTATTTTCTGTACCTCTACTTGCAGTCATCCCTACTGGCAAAATGTCCTTCTTCCATTCCCTTGTTAGGTTAGTTCTTAGAATACTTTCTGCAAATTTATGAATATAATATTCTATCTGATGTTGTCAGTCTTCATTCATTCTTGACTGTTGGATTCGGGTTCCAACCCTCAGAACCAACTCAGCTGTTATAACAAGTTCACACCAGCCAGAAACTCTCAAGCCAAGGCTACCCATACTGCCTCTCTCCCTTCCCCTCAGATCTCTTTTGCCACGTAGAAAATTAGACCCGTCAGCCGTGCTCTCAGCTAAGTGCTAATCTTTCTTATATATATCAGCAACCACTGTGATATCAAGTTTTTATCTTGGAAGACTCTATTCCTGGTAGCCATCACTTCAGCCAGGAGAATTTCAGAGTTGTTGGCTTGGTGTATTAAACATCCGCATATCATTTTTCACAAGGAGAGAGTTTCACTAAGAAATAATCCCTCCTTTCTCCCTAAAGTAGTATCAGATTGATCTACCAGTCTTTTTCCCAAATTTCTCGAACAAGGGAGAATATTGCTTACATCTGCTGGACATACACAGACAATTACATTTTTATCTGGAAGGAAGAAAACCATTTAGAAAATCAGACCAACTGTTTCTATCCTTTTCAGGTACTAGACTGGGCAAACCAGTATCAAAAGTTACTCTGTCAAAATGGTTGAGAGATTGCATTACTTTTGTTTACAGCCAAAATAAGCTGGACTTATCAACAAAAATTAAGGTGCATTCTAACAGATCTGTTTCCACTTCAGTAGCCTTTCATCCCAAAGCTTCTATGGATGACATATGTGCAGCTGTAACTTGGGCTACTCCCCATACCTCTATCACTCCTTACAAATTAGATCTGGTCTCCAGGGGAAAAGCATCCTTTGGCTCTATGGTACTCAGGAATATTCTTCCCTAGAGCCTCCCAGGGTCTAAAGTAGCTAGGGACTCTGTTCTAACAGGCAAGAATGAATGAAGATTGACATCAGATAAAGAAGTTATGTTCTTACAATAACGTTCCATCTGTGTTGCTGATCTTCATTAATTTTTTACATTCATCCCTCCTACCCCCTCCAAAAGACTCCTGGAGGTTCGGAGCTAGTCCTGAGATCCTAGTAGGGTTGTCACTCAGACAAATTTTCCATGATTTTCTACTTTAAGGGCAAAACTCAATCTGAGGGAGAGAAGCAGTATGGATAGCCTTGGCTTGAGAGTGTCTGGCTGGAGTGAGCTTGTTATAACGTCCGATTATGTTCCGAGGGTCGGAACTGGAACCCAACAGTCAAGAATGAATGAAGATTGACAACACAGATGGAACGTTATGGTAAGAACATAATTTCTTTTTATGATTGTTGTTATTTTCCTCAAGTTTCTGCATCCAAAATCTCACTTTGTCCTTATTTCTTTAACTCACCCCCAGTTTCCTCATTCCTTTGCATTTTGAATTGTAACCTTCTGCTTGTGTTATGTATATGAGCCTTAACCGTGTAGCTCAAATCAGATAATCATAATCCATCTTGTTCTATTCATAGGATCAGCTTATCCCACTTAACTGGTGCCCTCATCTAATAACATTTTCCATGCTTGGATATTACTATGCGTAAAATGAGTTTCCATTTTCTCAGACTGTCAGTTTATATATATATATATATATATATATATATATATATATATATATATATATATATATATATATATACACACACATGATCTGAAATAGTTATTGGATATATGTTGATCCACCCACTGAAGGTACATAGCAACTACCAAAGCATTCTCACAGGTTTTTGAAAATGCAAAACTATCAAAATGAGAAGAACATGCTATTGACAGGCCAAAAGAAAATGAATGTGTTTTCTCAACTGAGTTGCTCACTTCCCCAAACTGTGGATGTATATCAAAGTGACTATCAAAATCAGCAGAAAACATGGGAGCAAGTAGTCCGGAACAATCAAGAAGACTATCAAATTACTTTAAACTATCCTTGCCATGAAAAGCAGATGAAAAACAATTGAAAAAAATGCCATTAAGTTTTAAAATTTATAACTCATCCCACAGAAAGTTGAGTAAAAAAGAACAGTTTATTTTGCAAAACGTTTTCATTCTTGTTGCCTCTTCCAGTTGGATTTTGGTAGACTCTGTGAACAGTTTAAAAATGCACACTAGAAAACTGAACTTAAAGTTTTTGTTCCAACAAAATTGTATATGAGGCATGATAAACTGTTAGTTAAGTTTATTCAGACCTGCTTTACATCTGATTATTCATCCCTTTGAGTCAAATTGTGCAGAGGTCATTAGGAAGATTTTAAAACAGCCTAAAAGTAAAAGATGGTATGATTTATCTCCAAACAAGACAAAGATTTTAAGAACATTATCAGCTGACAAGACCATCTGTGTAACAAAAGGGCACAAGGGGGTGGGGCTACTGTGGTTATGGACACTAAGGATTATATTAATAAAATGACTGTTTTATTAGGCAAGAAAAGTTTTTACAAAATTGTGAACAATTGAGAAGTGCTTCAGTCCTTTAGAATGATTAACAGTTGGTTGCACAAAACTGAATTATTAGAAGTTAAAATAACTGAAAAAATGTTTGAAGATTTTAAAATTGAAGAGTTGGGAGTTATTTTTAGTATTCCTAAAATACAAAAGGGCGTACCTTCCTTGAAGGTTGTGCGTCAGGGTTGGCAACTTGGTACGTAAAAATCAACTGCCAATCATTAGTGGACCGGAGTTCTGCTGTGGCGACCCCTAACCGGGAAAAGCCGAAAGACACAGCAGCTAAAATACAAAAGGGCTGTTCTGAGTCACCTTTATGACCAATTGTATCTTCAAAGGGTCAAAGTTAGAAACTATTTCCAATTTATTTTTATATGGCCTTAAGGAAGTGTTTTTTAAAGATGCCATTTTTAAGGGAAACTTAACTTTAAAGGGAAAGTTACATCACTAGATGTAACAGGTTTACATTTGTTACACTTGACTTGAAATCCTTACATACTGTAATTCCACAAGATTTAAGTAATGAATGAGTGTGTCGTATGTTATTAAAAGACAGACTATATATAAAAGTAATAAAATTTATTACTAAATACATTGAATATGTATTGAAGTAAAGATTTTTTCTTTTTTTGAAGAAGACTATTTTTAAAAAAAGTATGTAAAATAGGAGTGCTACCATGGTTCCAAATGTTGCTAAATGAGTTATTTAAGCAATAGCCCACACCTGGGTGTGGGTAATGCTGGATTTACCCACGGTCGGTGTGGTTTGGTCATGAGGGCGAAGCCCGAGTGGCCAAACAAAGACAATCGTGGTAAAGTCAGCATTACCCACACCCAGAAGTGGGTCATTGTTATTATACAATGACATTATTTAAGAAAAAAAATACTTATTTTTCTTAAATAATGGCATTGTATAATGCCTCTGTGCTGCCCTTCCACAGCTATCTGGTATTCTGCGGCAGTTCTGATGTACTGCACATGCGTATGCTTATGCAGTACATCAGAGCTGTGGGTGGAAGCAATGGAGAAAGCAAGATCTCCGTTGCTTTTTACAAAGTGTCCGCTATGTTAAAGGAATTTAACATAGCGAGACAGCTTTAAAAAAACTAACGGAGAATCTCCGTTGCTTTTTTTAAAGCTGTCTTGCTATGTTAAACCCATTTAACATAGCGAGACAGCTTTAAAAAAAGCAATGGAGAAAGGAAGATATCCGTTACTTTTTTTAAAGCTGTCTTGCTATATTAAACTCCTTTAACATAGCGAGACAGTTTCTAAAAAGCAACTGAGATCTTGCGTTCTCCCTTGCTGTAAAAAAAAAGAAAGAAAAAAAAAAGGCTTATATTAATGGAAAAAGTCTGGGCGACTGGACCTTTTTCCATTAGTATAAGTCTTTGATTTACAATGTGCACGCTGACCAATCAGCGTGCACATTTTGGAATATTAATGGGGGGTCGTTGTATAATTACTATTAGGAAATAGAGTATTTATACAAGATTTCCAGTTTTAAGTTAGTAAAATTTTAAGGTAGATTTACTGATGTTTGTTATAATATGGACAGTACACAAATTTATAATTGAAATTAATAGTTTAGTTTATTTCTTAAAATGTACTAGTAATTACAATTTAAAAACAATTAATTTTTGGACACTAACTTTATTAAAGAATGTGCTCATTTTAAAAATGTAACTAGTAATTATTTTTTTCATTTTGGAAGTATTCATCATATTCATCAAAAACATAAGTTGTTAAGAGTATGAAATGTTGAATAACCATGTTAACAACTAATGAAGATCAGAAACAAGTTGATTAGATAATCTAGTAGAAAGATTTTTAGTTAGGGGATACCCAGAAGAATTGTTACACAATTCTGGGCTTTGTTCAGAGAATGCACCTTATCTATCAAATTATTGGAAAACTGCTATGTACATCACTTAAAGTATCAGTAGTGAGCAAATTGTATTTGCTGTAAGAGATTTGACAGATTTTATCAGCTACTCCCAAACTATAAAAAGTGTTAGGTGAAGAACCCCTTTTTGTATATAAAAGATAAGAATATTCTAGAATGATAGAGGGCATATTATGAATAAGCAAAAGAGGGTTAATTTGACAGATACTAATCCATGTGGGAATCGTAGTATGTGTAAGTTTACAAATAAAGGAATTGATGTATTTTGTGAAAACACAGGTAGAAGTTATACAAATTTGTATTATTCAATATGTGAATCAACTGTTGTAGTTTATATGGCAGTGTGCCCGAAGTGTCAATAGTTCTATACAGGTAAAGCTGTTCATCACTTGAAAGAGAAAATGTATGAACATTTTTAAAACACAAAATGTGTTAAATGCATTGTATAAACATATTACAAACTGTAATGGCTTTAAAACATTTTTTTGTTATAGATAGTGTTTGATCACAAGTAAGGAAGAATGTTTGGACTATTTAGAATATATATTTCAAGTTATACCAGATGCAAATAGGCAAAGGTTTAAATAATGAAATTAATTTTATTAGTTATCTCAAAAAATTAAGAGATAAGTTTGATCCTAAGATAAGATTCACATGATTAAAAATGTGTATAACTGCAATGTGTGACTGTTAGGAAAGCTATCTGATGAAGTTTTCAATAAATATTTATATAATGTGGATATCTCCTGGTCTTTTGTCCTTGTTTTTGAGGGTATGATTTGTTTTTACTAGGAACTGAAAGTGTTATTGCCTTTTTTTTTAAATTGAAATATAAATTATTCCCCTTGGTACAAAGGCTACTCAACCACATAAACAAATCTGAGTATCTCGTGAACTCAAACACTTCCTCAAATTACATGATGCGGCATGGCACAATTAGAAATGCAACCCCTACACAAAATATTGTGCCAGATAAATCTCACTACTCAACCTAGCCAAACAATCCATCCACAGACTTAAAAACAACCACTACCTAAGCAAACAAATCTCACTTTTAGCGAAACCCAAAAGATTCTGGAGAGAAATCAGCCTGTTGACTGGTTGAAAAACTAAACACAATTGCACTCCCCAAAGCCCTATCTAACACCACCTCAAACCGACTCTCATGCACTGACTTCATCAGTGTGTTCAGCAACATGCCACATATCATCATCATCAATAGCAACAACATAAATCCACCGCCTCCATAGCCCAAATCCTGTCCTTTACATTCCACTATTCCACTTCAAAAAGATTAGAACCAAAAAGATAGAAAATGGACCAAATACAAATAGATACTCCCTCAGACTAAAGTGACCTAGTCCCTTGGTTCATTTACCTTTGTAAGGATCTTCCACCCTGTCACTCACATATACAACCTCTGCTTAACTAATAAGATTATGCCTCAGATATAGAAAACAACAGTAGTCACTCTTATTTCATAACTACCCCAGACAACTACTGCTTCACAATACCATTCTATGTCACTTTGTCAGTAATTCCCACTTTGGGTAAAATATTAGAAAAAGCAATCTACAATCAAATTACTGCTTACTTGCATCAATACCATCTTCTATGCAGGAAACAACATGGATTCTGGTCTGGATGAAGCACCGTAGCAGCCCTCTACTCACCTACGTATGATATGTTATCGAACATGGACAAGGGCAACCTCACAGGAGCTGTCTTTATTGACCTCATAAAAGCCTTTGCTGTAATTGATCATAACTTACTATTTGAGAAATTAACTGAAACTGTCATTAGTGATGATGCAAAACTTTGGTTTGTAGATTTATATATTTATTTATTTATTTATTGCCATTTGACTACAAAGAAAATCCATCTGGGTAACAATCCATTTTCAGTGGAGGCCTTTGGAGAAAAGCACCAGAGTATTACAAAACATTTTAACAATAATAATTTTACAGTCTTTCCTCACCAACAGATTATTCAGGGTGAAAGTAGGCACCACTACCTCCTCTGAAACAGCTCCTCTTATTAAATGAGTACATCCACTGTTTTTCATATTTGTCAACAAACTCACATCTGATCACCCTCAGATACATCTAATTATTTATGCAAAAGACATGGTCATATACAGGTCAAACAAATCTCACTCTATTGTACAAACTCTGCTCGAAAATGACCTCCAAACTTTCAACCAATGGCTAATAGGCCAGAAACTTATAATCAATCCCTCAAAAACAAAAGAAATGCTATTTGGAACCGAAAAAAAAAACAGGCAAAGCACCCAGCTTCCTTAATATTAAAGATGTTAACAATACCACCATAGGAACTACCACATCCTTCAAATACCTTAGCATTTGGTTAGACAAATCTCTTAACTTTCAAGTACACATTCAAAACACACGCAAAAAGGTCAGCCCACTATTGTTCTGGGCAAACAAGCTTTCACATCTTTTGTCTGAGCCACAGCTGACATAGGCAAAGGAATACTCCTGTCTCAACTTGAATATGGACTACCCATAATAGTTGCAGCCACAGAGAAAAATGCCACCACGTTTATTTATTTATTTGATGTCTTCTTATCAGGGTGGTTTGACTGGGTCTACAGAATCTGTTTTCCTGTTTCAGCAGAGGCCCGGGGAGAAAAGCTGTACATACAATACAATACAAATACAGTATAATCCAATACAATACAAATGACATTAGAAATATTATACACAAATAAGTTGAAAGAACATAAACTATGTTACAAGATGTTACAAGATATACTGCACATCTAGACAAGTCTAAAGAGTTAAAACATTATAGACAATTATAGTCAGTCTCACCATATACATAGCCTATGAGTAGATAGTGTCCAAAAGTAGTATGTAGGTAGTGCAATGTATGACACTGACTATTCTACTACATGAAAAAATAGAATGTTGGTTTCAGTTAGTAAAATAATAGCTGGAAAGTTAGTGATGCAGAGAGATAATGAGAGAGTTAAGAAGACTAGAAGCAATACAGCCTGAGGAGTAGCTTAAGGATATGGTATAGAAACAGAGAAGAAGTTAGGAGAGCTTTAGGATCTTGCAGACTATGAGGGAGTGAAATGTGACAGAAGAGGAGGATGGGACTAATGTGGAAGAAGCGGAAGAGCAGAGCATTAGGCAGGCTTTATGCAGGAGCACAGCCATGTATTTTTGAGATGATTTTTTAAAGACGTTTTGAAATGGGTTAGGCCAGGTATAGACCTGGTAGCTAGAGGTAGTGAATTCCAAAGTATAGAAACAGAGTATGAATACAGAGGGTGACCTGGTTTTCTTGTGGGTTTTGAGATCATAGGGATCGATTTGGTGTGTAAGTTGTGACTAGATGTCTAGTGCAGGGCAGCCAGTAGACTTTAAAATAAGGTTGTGCAAGGTAGATAGTCGAAGAAAGGCAAGTTGGTTGGGGAGTTCAAGCCAGTTCAGTTCTATTAGTGGTTTAGAGTGGTGTGCGTGATATTTAGAGTTTGAGGCTAACTTTGCAACTTTGTTGTAGCACTGTTCCATCTTGATTAGGGTAAAAGTTTGTAAGTTAGGATAGGAGCACTGTAAAGAAGGCAGGGAAGTAAAAATGTTTTTGCAAGGGTAGTTTTGTTTACTGCAGTAAAGAAATGTTTGTTTCTATATAAGAGTCATAGTTTTTGATAAGTTTTCTTTACATTTCACTGTATATGGGGGTTGAATGACAGTTTATTGTCAATGATAACTCCTAGAAGTTTGGTTTCCTGATAACTCCTAAAAGTTTGGTTTCCTGCACTATTTCTATGACAGTGTTGTCAGGTAGAAGGATGTTGAAATGATCAGTGACACGGGTGGTGTTTTTGGGGTGAAAAATTACTAGTTTAGTCTTCTTTGAATTAAGAAATAAGCATTTCTTAGCCAGGATTTAACTGCAGTAAATGACTGCTGAGTTTCGGAAAGTAGTTCTGGTAGTGATTGAGCAGTACAGATTATGGTGGAATCATCAGTGTATTGAATGATAGTTCCAGGGCGAGGGGCAGAGTGAAGGTTGTTTGTGAAAATGTTAAAGAGCAGAGGTCCGAGGATGAAGCCTTGAGGGACTCCAGTAGGGTTATGCAGAAAGTGAGATTGCTCATTGGACCATTTCACTGCTTGTTTACAATCCTTGAGGTAGCTCTGAAACCATTTTACTGTGTTATGTGAGAAGCCTAAGTTAGACAGTGGGTTCAGTAGTAAGGGGTGAGTCACTGTGTCAAAGGCCTTGGAGAGATCAAGAAAAACCAAGGCTGTATAGCATCCTGCATCTCTGGCCTTGTTCACAGTGTCTGTAAAGGATAATAGAGTTGTAGCTGTGCTGTGGCATGGTTGGAAGCCATGTTGGGTTTTGTTGTAAACCATCTTTAATAAAATCTGTCACTTCTTTACTAACTCACCCATTAATTAACACCACTGCCTATCTCTCGCCAAAGCTAAATGGCTCCCAGCACATCTGAGACCCAACCTCCTACTAGGATCAATAATTCACGCAAAGCCCTTTCTCTTCAGACATCTTCCCCTCTCACTCATACTCTTTTCATCAAATCTCCCTCATATAATCTCAGTGGTATCTCTCAATCTCAACCCATCCTACTAATTCCAAATACTAAACGTCGTTGCACTGACCATGCGTTCTCCATCCTAGCACCTAAACTATAGGTGTCCATTGTACTCTCAATCAGAGATGTCCAAATGTACTTGGACTTCAGGCAACAGCTCAAGGAACATGTCTTCATCCAAAGTGCAGCTGCACTCACAGCGGTTACATTACATGAAATCTGCAGCTCTCTTACAGCCCTTTATCCTTATTTCATCCTTCCTTATCTAATCTTTTAATCCCCCTCACTTACTGCTTCTCATTCATCCTAATTCCCTCTTCTCTTTGCATTTCTCATACTTCTCTCATTTCTATTCCTATTCCCTCTGCATATCTCTTTTTACATTTCTCTGTCTTTTCCCCATGGTATCCTTTCTTGCAACTCTTCTCACTTGCCTCGTCTAATGTTTTCATACACATTTCTATATAATGACATGCTGCTATCCCTGTAGCATAAGCCATCTCAGTTGTTGTGGCTACATCTTGTTGAAAAAGCTCTTTGAAGCATAATTCTATTTGTAAACTGCTTCTTGAGCTAAATGTTGCATCATATTTTTTCATCCATAAATATGTATATATCCTTGTATCTGCAAATATGTTTTGTTGATTTCTTTTGTGATCCTAGTCACCCAGGCTGTGCCTACAAATAGTCCATAGAGACCAGTGCACTACCCAGGTAAACAAATATAAATAACATAAATATAAAATAAATATCCAGACTATCCAATTTATTGTACCTTGGGGAATAATATGTACTACTGAATTCATTTCTTATATACCAAATAGTTTCACTAATTTCTTCAGAAATGTATTCTGTTTTGTTATATTTTCCCCTTTTGGGCCATCTGACACACCCTCATTATTGCAAATGACATACCAGTCCCCACCTATAAGTAATATTCCCTGATGAACACTGATTATTTCTCTGAAAAATGTCTTAAGCTGAACACTGATTATTTCTCCAAAAAGTTTCTTAAGCTCCATAATAGCAGGTTTTGGTGGAAAGTAAATACATGCCATCATAATTCTGCTCCCTTGCCAATAGTCCATTACTACCACATATCTTCCATTATTTTCTGTTTTTTTCTCTTCTATCGCTATTGGGGACCCTCTACCAATCAGTATTATTACTCCCCTTTTCCTTTGTCCTGATATTCTGCTAAATGTTCATCCTGAAATCCTTTGTCAAATTCACACTCTTATTGCTTTCTGAACATGTCTCCTGTAGCATTACTGTTTACACTCTGCAATTCTTAATATAATTCAGCTTTCATACCTTTTTGTCTGTATCTGTAATGCGATTTACATTACAAGATAGTATGGATAGAGGAACCATTATGTTAAAAAGCTATTATTCCTACCTACTATACATTACAGTTTTTTCATTGTATAGTTCCAACTTTTGTCTTACATGTACACACTGATAGACAAGTTGATCTTTTATACAATTGTTTCTTCTCATCTCGTTTTGCACCTATGTCACATTTTTCAAGCCTTTTTGCTTTAATGAAAATCTTATGATGAAATAAATAAAGTAAATAAATAAATGCATTTTAAGAACAATCCCAACACATATTAATTTAGAACAAACACAGAAAACTGTGTACATTTTCAACAAATGGAAGTTTAATCCTCTAGGTAGGAACAATTGAGAGCTGCAACCATAGGCATTAATCTAAAATTAAGGTTATCCACACAAAAGTGCATGTTGCAGCCTTTGTTCTCACATTGATTGCTTTCTATTTATTTCTTAGTGCTATTCCCCCTCACAGATGTTTAAAACAACTTGCTTGCTTTCAGACGTTAACTTTTAGCCCCTATTAAAAAGTGCACTGGCTACCTTTTCATAAAATTAAACGTGCACTGCTCTATTTAATATATCAAAGTATTAAGGCTGGTGTGGAGGAAACTGTCTTTTATTCCTTTCTCATAATTTCAGACTTTATTTTTTATTGAAATGCTTGCCATTGTACCTTTAAATTTTGCATTTCTCTAAGCAAAGAGTGTTTAGAACTCTGAAGATTACTTGCTTGCACCTGCATACAGCTGAACTCCATGTAAAACTAGTCAGTAATGAGAAACAAAGCAACTAACTACTGCAGATGCATGAAGGAGTCCTCGTAAATTTCACTTAGAACGTAATATATAAAATTTCTCTGGCAACTGCCCTCTGCTGCAGAATTCATGGCTCCCACTGAGAACATTGGCTAATGGAAAAAGAAGAAACCAATATCTTTGCAAATGCAAGAAACTTACTAGTTTTCCTGCCTTTCATTTTTTCTTATTTTTCAAGCCTATTTGCTAACAAAAAAAGATTAATCTCAGCACCCACTCTTGCAAAAACAAAGAGAATTATCTTAATTCTACATATAATACAATCAATACACTTCTACAACTCACCCCAACCCCAACAGCCCAAACATCACAGCATTATATTAACTTAAACTTGCTTCTACCCAGACTTTCATACCTTATTATAGTGTAAAGTCTATGTTTTTTGCAATTAAGAAAAACACTTGTTTGCTTTAATGTCTTTAGCATATACAAAAGTCACTGAAAAGACTGTCCACCAGATTGGATGTATTTTGTATGACTGCACAGTATACAAAACTGATTTACAGTATAACATGCAGTTTATATATCATGAAATGTTTTATACAAATACAAAGAAAATTGTTTTGCTTAAGGTTACTTATTTTCCCTCTTTAGTGTCCAAGTGACATAGGGCAGCCATGGTGGTGCAGCAGTTAGCGTTGCCACCTCACAGCAAGAGGTTCTCCGGTTCAATCCTCGGCTGGGGTGCCTTCTGTGCAGAGTCTGCATGTCCTCCCTGTGGTTACGTGGGTTTCCTCCGTGTGCTCCGGTTTTCTCCCACATCCCAAAGACATGCTGTAGGTGGATTGGATACTCTAAATTGACCCTAGGTGTGAGTGTGTGCATGTGTGTGCCTTCAGTGGAAGGTTGGGTGTCGGGCTGGCAACTTGACATTGTAAAACTCCACTGCCAATCATGAGCGGACAGGTGGTCCACTGTGGCGACCCCTAACCGGGAAAAGCTGAAAGAAGAAGAAGTGTCCAAGTGACATAAAGTTGAGCATATGCTTTATAGTCCACCCACAAGTTTAACAAAGTCAACAAAAATTCCAGCTTTTCTCAGCCACATTTTCTTAGAAAGCCAGATTTTACAAATGTGACTGATGCTTTATAGTCTCCCATTTATTGACTAATTTCAGTGTTGCTGCTGTTCTTCCTGATCATCTCCCAAAACTAGACTCTTGTTCAAGTCCAAGGCATTCCTGATTCTTCTGGTCAACACCTGTGCTTTTTTTATGTCTCTCAAGCATTTTCATTTGGAACAACAGAAAAGGTTTCACTGGAAAATTTCTCTATGAGCTTTATTGTCAGAGGAATGAGATGCAGAATCCTCTACAGAATTGCTGGCACATTTTTTTCAAACACTTTTATTGAATTATCACTTATGACATAGACAAATTTACATTCATATAAAAGTAATCAAACTATATTAACATAACAAACATTACACTTCACATATATTGCCACATATCATATAACCTAAGCAATATTACATAAATTATTCAGTTCCTGTTTTTTTAACAAGAAACATCTTCATTAAACCATCACTTACTACACATGCAATCATACATTGATAGAAATGAAAGCAAACCACACTGACACAATCCTAGTTGCAAGCATTTTACATAATAATCCATACTGACACACTCCCAGTTGCAAACAGTATACATCACTTACAATCTACCCAATCTTTCTCACTCAAACATTACATAGCTCATTTAAGTCCTCCTGCCTTTTAGGCCTCATTCCTCCATTGTATGTATTGTTCCCACAGTTATCATTTTTCCTTTGTAGTTTGCTCCTACCCTTTTCTAAAGATCACAATTCCAGTTGTTTTATCTCTGTTACTATATTCAGTACTTCCAGTATAGTTGGTTTAGATTCTGCTTTTCATTTTCTAGTAATTGCTTTTTTGGCAGCCACCATTATTAGACACAACAAGGCCTTGCCATGTCTAGGCAATTCTGATTCTG